>NC_079414.1:0-25308 GCF_026213295.1 Gadus chalcogrammus | reverse complement strand
ATACATATAAGCTTATTATAATAGAAGCTCTGCTTAAGGATTAACATACAGTAAATAAAGCAAACTATTTCTTCTGTGCTGATTCACTCATTTATTGTAATACATCATACCTTCTCATACAACAAAACATCAGTTAGGTCATATTTTCTCAACATGTTTTACTATTGAATGGTACAGGGTGGTATGCAGTGTAATCAGGTAGTTTTTCTAAATCTATAAACTCTGTTGCCTGTGTAGTATTTGGCACAGCAATTTCATATGATTGTAAATCTGTATCCCATTTCAATGTGTCAAACACTTGATATTCACAGCAAAATAAGATGAATTCAATAACATAAATATTACTTATTAGTCCAAAAATAGGGAGCCCATCATTTGAGTCTGTGATTATTAAAGTCTTTCCACTAATGTACTTGTTGCCATTAAGAGACATCCATTTCACAGAGATTACATGATGGAAACTGTCAATATTCAAAAAATCTCTAATCTTTGAACCAATCGATTCCACAAATCACACGGAAGTTTCAACTACGTCCATGCGCCGTGTTAATGTGGCTTAAAAACACTTTTAAAGTCAGTGCAATAAATGCAAAGCAAATCACACATCGCCAACCAGCCATCTTCACAAAGAGTTCCTAACTATGCATTGATCGATTGAGACCCCGCGTTTTCGCTTTCCCGCTTTCTCGCGATGGACAATTCCATACAAAACCGGGGGATTGGGGTGACTGACCTAATGTGAATTGTGTGATTGCACCCAGCCTCTTTTACCCAAATAGTCAATTTCTTTTTCAAAACTGGAGACGAAACTTTTATTGACTGCTATAGTTGACTACTTCATAACTCTTCGATTTTATTTCACAATTCCATGCACTCCCAATTCGGGCTGACTTGGATTCGCCTAACGACTTCTCCGTTTAAAAATATATGCGCGTCTTTTTACCCTGGCTGCTGCTGCTGCAAGGACGTGAGAAGAGGAGATATCAGAAGATACAGATACGCTATCAGGTGTGTATGAAACTTTCAGACCATAGAGGGTTGGAGATTATTTCAGTCAAAGATCATTTGAGTACATTTTTAACGGAGTCAAGGTTCCGGTAAATTAAAAAAATAAACCTATTGGAAAAGGGGGCCAAAGCTTCGTGCACCTTGCACAATCTCCAGATGGCTAATGCTAACTATGATACCTTTGGTGCAGTTTGCCTTATGTAGTAACCTCGCATGATATGTAGTAACCTCGCATGATATATTTTACTCAGCTAATTATATGTTATACATTCACACGCTGTCTTTTGTTGGCAATGGTTGGCATGAATGACATCGTCGATCCCCAAGTATAAGGTTTCCTTTAGTCTGCATGTTAACACGTGGGGGACGCATGAGCATAGCGACATCGTCCTCGCATTGGCCATTTTTGGTCTCAAACATGCTGTTGATTACTTTGACTAATGCGGCTATACTCCGCCGTAAATAATGTGAAGTGTTAATGATTATACTTTACCTAAACAATTCTGCCTGGTTTTAAAGGCTGGCTCTGCACGATTTTCTGTCTAATGTATAGCTTGTTTTGACAGTATTTTGTTTTTATTCACAGTTAACGAGTGAGTTGTTTCCAGCTGCTTTGCTCACAACGGGCATATGGACGGCAATATGGATAAGTTAGACCGTGTGGCCAAAGACATCTTAACAGGTAATCATGATAACGTGATACAGTGATGATGGTGCTCATGTGTGAATGTAAATTAAGTGAATGTGTCGATTTTTTCTCATTTGTGTATCTGCTAATATCATTAGTTCATACAATAGGCTTGTATGAGCTTGCTGAGTGGGATTTTTAGACAAATGGGACCAAAAATATTTGGATCAACAAATACTGGATCAGATCAGAAGATAATGTGAATGTTGCTGTGAGTAACAAAAGTGAAAGTGACCTTATGTGTCAATCTTGGTGTCAGCTGTGCATTCACTATACAGTTTTGTTCGCCCTCCTGTCTAAGGCATTCAGCAAGCTCATACAGCAGACTTGAGCCACAATAAATTCCTGCTAATACTTCCTGAGATACTTTTCACTTACTCTTTAATAGAATCTCCCACACACTAAAATAATGTTAAATGACAGTCACTGGGGCATCAGTGAACCTCATCTGTTGATTAATCTGATTCAGCTGATGTTCTGTACCTTTTTCTCTCGTTTGTGACACAGCTGCCAATGTCGATATGGAGGCACTGAAGATGCTTTCGAGAGAAGAGCTTTGCGACCTCTTCCGAGGGCCTGACCATTTTTTGCGAAGAAAATCTATATGGGATCTGTGTCACCCTGTGGTAAGCAAAGTTTTTTAAACCTCATTTACAATCAGTGGTTAACTCATTCATGCCAGAATGCTGTGTAGCACAATGCAACACGCTTTTGTGTCATATCCATTGATGGCAGTGGATAGAGGAACACAGTTTGCATACACACAGTAGCCTACATGCACAGAGACTACGATGGAAAAGTACTTGACTGGACTGGGGTTTTGTTAAATGTCTGTTGGGGTAAATGTCTGTTGGGGAGTTTGAGGCAAGTTTTGTATTTAGGCGATTGGATTCAGTTTTGTTCATGCTCATATCTAGTGTGCCACCCACTAACCATGTCCCATTATACAAACACACTATAATCCATCTACAATCCTTCGCTTTTGGCCAAAACACTCACCACTTCACTGTCGCGTGCACAGACATTTTGGGGGGCAGGTGCTGAAGGGGGGGTTGGGGGCATGTGGAACTTCCCGCTACCTTACTAGGTTATAGAAGAGAGGCTATATTATATCGGGGCATTATTGTCACATGCTTTTGATCGTGAAGCATGGAGATTATCATGTCAACATGGACCAGAGTACATTGTGACAAAAAAAGGTTTAAAAAAACAAAACAAGTAGGGCAAAGAGGCAGGTGCTTTAGCACCACCTCGTCCCTATCTGTGCACACCTATGACTGTCATCAAAACTCTAGTGCATCCTGTCACTCACCTGTCACTAAAATAGTCTGCTATTATTTAGTATCTAGTCCCATGTTTATTTGTATTTAGTGGTGTTACTGTGATGTCATGTTGGTGGTTTATTGTCTTCGTTTTTGCCAAGAGTTATACTAGGTTTATTATAAGCCTATAAATAGGCTATTCAATATCATGGGGTATGGTATTGTCACTCTTGTCCCATCTCTCTCTCTCCTACCAGTTGCCTCGTCTTATGTGTTCAACCAATTGTCCTCTGTGTTGGTATGTTCTGAACTTTTATTGTTAAATTAATTAATTAGCATGGGTTTTCTGACTAGTTTTTGCTGATTCCTTTACAGGAGAAGGCCTCATGCAGCTCTTCTGCCGCCTCCATTGAGGTCAGCAACGGAACAGAGTGTGCGGCCACTGGAACCAGTAGTGGGGGAAGTGACAGCAAAGAGGAGGAGAAGAGTTGGGGGACTACTACAGAACACTTACACTGCCAAGCCCCCAATACGTGATATACACTGATAGTGAATTGGAGAATGTGAAATCTTACTTTTTTCAATTGAAAAGACTTGGTAGAGCAGGAGAGTGTGAGCTGTCCAAAGAGCTAACATGTAGACTGATCCGGAATACAATTACCAACATGGTGTCAGCGGTGAGGGCATTGCACTGTGAAGAGAAGCAGTATCCATCGAAGGAGGACCTCGTAGCCATGGCCAAACGCCTGGTGATCTACTATCCCATGCTCTCTGATAAGCTCGACATACAGCGTCCATGGGTAAGTATTGCTTTCAATGTAATAAAGTACCTCAAATCGCACACTTGTTTACAGAGGCCTTTGGTTGTTCATTCCACTGTCTCCCATGCATGCACCCATTACATTAGGTAACATACTTGTAAGGTAACATACCTAAACCCAATATTATTATTGCTATTATTATTATTATTATTATTATTATTATTATTATTATTATTATTATTATTATTATTATTATTATTATTATTATTATTTAATGATACAAGTTGTAGAAGGGTATGATAAAAAAAGCTTTATTATTCTGATTAATTTTTATTTATTTTTTTCCTTAGCAAATGTGGATATTTGACAATGTCTTGCTCTTGGTCTTTGTATTTTCTGCCTAGATTGAAGTCTACAAACGACTGCAAAAGAGAATCCACAATGTTCGATCACCGAAGAAAAGCCAGGGTGGCACTCCTGCAAGGGGGGAGAGAAAACTAAAACTGAAATATACGGATGCCGATGACACTGATGATTCCACCACATCTACCATTCTCTATACGGCAAGCCCCAGCAGCACCCCTAGCACCCCTGAGGTCCACACTCCGCCCTCCACTCTCCCTGAGGTCCACACCCCATCAACAAGCACTCCAGTGAAATATGCAGCTGTTGGTAAGTGTATTGGATTTCACATTTTCATTTAGCCTTACACGCAAAATTATATTTACTCTATTTCAGATTAGTAAAACCAGACCCTCTCGAAAAGAATGGGGAAACGTGACTAATAGACTTATAGATAATTATCAGTTGCGAGAAGTTGATTATACTAATGTGTTTATTGTGAGTCAAAATAAAGCTTTTAGAGCAACTTTTCTCATGGCTTATTTTGACACTGCACAGATACAGTACTTCCGTACCGGCAAGAAGAACAGTGCAGCATGCAATATGTTTGGAATGCATAATGATTCGTCTGTTGTCAGCAGAACAGTCGGGATAACGGCCATACTGCTGTTACGAACTGTCCTCAATTATTATGTCTTCAGCGCTCTGTCTCCTCTTATACAAATTGTCTCATGATGGCTATGGTTTATAAAAGGGGGACTCTGTTGGTAGGTTGCCCCAATGGGTTATCTTTCTAGCCTACCGTGCAAGAAACACCGAACAAAAAACCGATACGTTTCAGTTCTGACAAGTCATTGATTGAGATTGAGATTAAAATGTAATGATGTGATGTTTTATCCCTATTTAAACTTAGGACACGACAGTAGGATGTCTCAGGCTAGGCACTACAGACATCTCCAAGAGATGTGCCGGAAGAATAAGCAAAACCAAGACGATGTCTCACAGCTCCTTGAACTTGAATTGAGGGAAGAAGGCAGTTCATCGATTCGGAGACCCTCAAGGAAGCCGACAGACCTGGCAAAATCCTTGAGGCCTACTCGTGCTTCAAGAACATAGACCATGTAAGTACACTCACTACTCAGAATTAAAGGAAGAATGTACCGGTCAGCCTGTATCCTTGTATTTTAAGAAAAACATGTTGTATTAATCCCCTTTTTTGCAATATAATGCCAAGGTTCTTGAGGAGCTGAGACGAATAGTGGCGAAGGACAACGTGCATTATGTGAAAGAGCTGAAGGAGCGCTGGGCAGACTACAGAACCAAACTCTCCTTTTATGGTGTCTATAAGAAGGTCCTGAAGCCACCGATGGGACTACCTGCTGGTAAGGTTTTGCAATCCTTCTGAAATTACAATTGCACTATTTGTTGTTTCACTGAGTAGCTCCAATTACTCTGTCTCTAAGTAACTCAGTTCTCTCTCTCTGTCTCTGTCTCTGTCTCTCTCTCTCTCTCTCTGTCTCTCTCTCTGTGTGTTGTGTGTGGATGAGCAAGCCATTGACCTGATCATCTCCCTGCCAGATATGTTCCCTTCTGGTTACCCCGCACCAAAGAAGTTGTCATCTCCATCAGAGGCACTCATTCATGTTCTGCGGGTGAACCAACTTAATTACATAACCTTATGCAAGATAAAATATTTATGTATCCATCCTTATTATCATTTAACATTTGACAGGTTTGAGCCTCACTCTGACTTCACCATTAAAGTGTCCTTGAGCATTTGAGCATAAAGTCTTGCTTTATCTTTAGCTTTATCTTTGGGCAGCCATGGTGTAATGGTTAGGGCGTTGGACGGTAGATCACAGAGTTGCCGGTTCAATCCCCATCCTTACTAGTCTCTTCCTCCCTCCATGGCTGAGGTGCCCTTGAGCAAGGCACCAATCCCCACATTGCTCCAGGGACTGTAACCAATACCCTGTAAATAGGCCTAACTGTAAGTCGTACTGTAACTGTACTGTAACTGCAAGTTGGATAGAAAAGCGTCAGCTAAGTGTAATGTAATCTTGTGTTGATGTTCAGCCCACAGAGGCCCCAGAAATGTATCTGAGAAGACGGCCACTAGCCACACCGTTCATCCTGGTAGGAGAGGAGGACTGCTTCCTCTGCGCCGGAAATGCCCCTGTTGTGTCCTTTGATAGGAGCAGTCTTGCTGAGTCGGTCCTGTACGTCATGGCGTACTACTACGCATTTCGCATGACGTATCCAAAATGTGTGTCATCGGTTCTGTTATTCCTTCAGACCGAGGTCTTGGGTGATGCGATTCATGAGAAAGACCAAACAGCAGCTTTTAAACGTGCCAAAGCTGACTGGCTGGCCTTTCTTAGGTAGGGTGTATGAGAGATGCACGCTCCGGTTCATGGTTTGAATAGTTCAGGTTGCTCAGGTTCATTGTTTGAATAGGCCCTGTCTCGATCATATCTTCATTGTTAGGCCTGCCAGTCAGCTTTGGCACGTGGTTGTTGTTGTTTTTTTTTGGGGGGGGGGGGGGTGGGGGCTGCTAAAATCGTAATAAAAAACTTTTTTTTTGAAGTTCTTGTCAAGTGTATTTTTCCCATACATTCACTACACCTAAACAAGAAATTAATTCTAGATAAGAAAATAAGTATTCTAGATAAGAAAATCAGACTAGTTTTAAGCCTTTAAATTAGCTAGTATCAAGTACATTTGCCTTGTTTTTAAGCCTGTTGTATGCTTGTTTTGAGCAATAATTGCTTAGAGGACATTTAATTCTAAGCAATAATGGCTAATAAATGAGAATACATTGCTTAAAATAAGAGAAAAAATCTTAACAAGTAAAAGAAAAAATAGATTTTTATACTTGATTTAAGTTTTTTTGCATGCTTACTACTTGGATATTATTGTCTTGTTTTAAGAAATCTTACCAAGTCCCATTTGCTTGCTGCACTGGCAGATTATTTTGCTCAAAATAAGCAATTTTTCACCTAAAACACTGTATTTTTTTATTTTTTAGAGGGCATTTTTGCAGTGAACGCAATTACCTCATCGGGGACGCCGAGCCCAGGCCCAGGCTCTTCTATATGTTGCCCAAAATCCATAAGGACCCTGCGGCCTGGAGTAGGCCATCCGAGATTCCTCCGGGACGTCCCATAGTCTCGGATTGCAGTAGTGAGACCTATAATACAGCAGAATATTTGGATCACTACTTGTACCCCCTCTCTATCAGGCATGCCAGTTATGTGAAGGACACATACGATTTCGTCCAAAAGGTCAGAGACACACACGTCCCCTCGCACTCCATCATGTTCACGATGGACGTGGACAGTCTCTACACCAATATAGATATTGCCGGTGGCATGCGCACCGTACAACATGCCTTTACACTCTACCCTGATGTTACGCGGCCGGACGCGGAGCTCCTGAGTCTCCTAGAAATAAACTTAACGCGCAATGATTTCCTATTCAACGGCAAATTTTTCCTCCAGGTTAAGGGCACGGCCATGGGGAAAAAGTTCGCCCCCTCATAAGCCAACTTATTTATGGCGCAGTGGGAGGCCTCAGCGCTCGCTGTCTGTCCCAAACAACCCCTCTGCTATTTGCGTTACTTGGACGACATACAGGTCTTGACCCTCCTTGAAAACAGACATACAATGGTAGAAAAGTTAACTTAAAGGTAGGGTGGATGATGTTTTCCTGCAGCATATTTTGCCATATTGCTTAAAATCTCCTTCACACACAGATTGAAACCAATGAATTAAATGATATGACACATACACCGAAAAAATCTGTGGGATGGGCAGGACTGAAAAAACTCCATCCAATCATGAGCGTCACATTCAAGATGTTTGGATGGTGACTTGTCTATCAAACTCAACTGCCATTTGTCCCTCCCCCCTCTGCGCGTACTCCTCTTCGGGCACGAACGAATCGCGTTCCTGTACTCTGTCTGGAGGCGTGGCTTCGGGGGGGAGGCCGAGGAAAGGTTTTTTTTTTTTTTCTTAATGCTGTGTGCTCAAACCGTTTTTCCAACATCCTCCACCCTACCTTTAAAGCACTGCAAGACTTTACGAAAACCACATTTTCAAATACATGTTCAATATTCAAGTTTTTTCTCCAGGTATGATGTATGATAGGTATATAGGTATGATATTGATTTGTGTATCTTGCATCAAATTATATATGAACACAACAAAATTACAGAAACTGTCCCTGGTGCAGACATTGAAGAAAGAAAGTTGAGGTAAAAGTTAAATAGACAAGTTAGAGCACAGCTTAAAAACAATAAATTACATAGTAAAAGTACTCTGATATTAAAAGAAGTTTATAATTAAAAAATATGAATTGTGTATTAAGTGGATTGTTACACCCACTGAGACAGGTTATTGGTAAAATACCTTTTCTCGGATGTGATGAGGCAGACTCATGGTCCTTTGTCCAGGTCCTTGATCTACCTGTAGGCAAACAGATGGAAAATATGTTTTGAAAAGAGTGCCGCGGGGAGAACATCCCACAGCATTTATCGATGGGTGGTGATGGTATCAGTCACAAAAAAGGCCCATAAAACTACCCCAAAACTTTGTAAAATTCCTTCATACTGCTTGTCCACTGCAATCCAAGTGTCTCAAAGCCATGACATGCACAGTTGACTTAAAACATAATTCAGTACATTTTTGTAGCCTAAATATTAACTGTAGCCTGTTCGCCTGTAGAGGATTAAAAAACTACACCGGATTTCTCATCAGGATGAGGGTGAGTAGATAATGATTGAACATTGACTTGGGATGAACCATTCCTTTAAAATACCTCTGGTTAGCTGTGATTCAGACTCCTGGTCCTCCTCTGTAGTTGTCCTCTCAACTGGTCTTAGACCTTCAAGGAAAAACAAAAAGATGCAATGTTAGAAAAGCTCACTTGAAGCACTGAATGTACTAAATCGTCCTCTCCATGGAGGATGAGAACACAAGCCATGCCAACATCGACCTGTTTTGTTTTTAACTATAGTAGGGTTGATACCCCACCTAAGGACCCCAAAACTGACACAAATAAGACTTCAGACTCCCATTAGATAAAAGCCTTTTACAAGTGAAAACAAATTATTCCTTCTTGCTGGAAACCCCTGGGAGTGTCCAGACCCCACTTCGAGAACCACTGGTTCAGTGAATGTACCTGATGAGTTGGAGGATAAACTCGACATCACACCTTCATCTTCACTTCCAGATAGAGAGCCGTCTTCAGGTACTTCCTCTGAATAAACAGCAAAAAATGTTGTGAACCAGCATGACAAACCTATGACACATTTAAACCATCACAAATTAAAATGATAAAAATAGTGTGTGCAAGGTGAGGTTTTACCAGTTGGATCAATGCTGATCTCGTCCAATGTCATGCCTTTAAATTGTGATAGCTCGCCTCTCTCACAGGCCATAAGCAACTTTGCAACTTTGGCAACTTGTAATGTCCCTTCAGGGAGCCGATAATATTGTCGATGGACCCTGATGTTGTGACCCATAAAACCTGCGAGGCAGTCCTCCTCATTGTCTTTCAAGTTCAGAACTTGTGACATTGTTGCCATTTGTTTCCTTAATCTTGTCGATGTCAATGTTTGAGGGTCCTTCACCCCGCATTCATGTGCAAAGGCACGGATGGCATCAGATCCTCTGACGTGACTTTCTGCGTCAGGTCTACCAAACAAATACACATTCTCAGGTGGCACAGCACATCGTCCTCGATAAGTCACCAGCATCTGTATGGAGGACACCATGTCTGGGCTGAGTAAGACAGGGACCTTTTTGTCCCGCTTACCTTTGATTTCCACACGCTCAAAGTATTTGCAGAGCTTCTTTTCCATGTCAGTCAAGGCAAGGTCAAGATCTGGATTACTGGCAAAGGTGTTTCTCAACAGGAAGTCAGTCAGGAACATCTTTGAAACTTCTCCCTCTCTCCTACGATTGAAGACGATTACTTCACAAAGCATTAGTTTAGCAAGACTTAACCAGTTCCTCTTATTTGGTGCAGTTTCAAGATTGGATCGATACTTGGGCCTTTCTGTGTCAATATGGTTGTGCAGTCTCACAACATCTTCACATACTCATCCTCACTTATTTCACTGCTTGTCATTGATTTATAGTCAGAGTTCCCAAGCATTTCCTTTGTAAGCTAGAAAATGAAAGTCAGATGGGACTCAATTAGTTTTTAAAGAATATTTCCCACTTAAATGTCCCAATTACGCCTTTCCCATCAACAATAATATAGTTCATAATTTTGTCAACCGATATCAAGATTCACACTGGTTTGTATGCAAACTTACAAAGACACTCTCAGTTCTCTTCAGTTTAGGAACATCTGGGTCTGAAGGGCACTGGTCCGTTTCCTGAAAGTTACCAAAAACACTCTCAAATACAATTTCCAATTAAAGAATAATCCATTTTTACATTGTGATAAGATCGATAGCTTATAAATACAATAACAACTATTAATACAAATTGAGCTTTCGCCGTTACAAAGAAAAATAAACTAGAGTAAGTAAGAAATGGAGAACCAGCTGTGTAACAACCAAAAAGCCTGTGAAAGTATTCAGACCCTCTTCAATTTTCACTATTTCTTATATTTCAGCCTTGTGTCAAAGTAAAAAAAAATCACTCAGTACCTCACGAGGCCAGGCCAGAATTTTAGATTTTTTTGCAAAATTAATTTAAAAAGAAAATCTGAAATATCACAACATAAGTATTCAGACCCTTTGCTGTCACACTCATGTAGGTCATTTAGGTGCCGTCCATTTATTTTGAAAAATGTAAGAGCGTCTGAATATTTTCATTAGATTTTTTTTTGTCAAAAATCCTAACTATCCCTTTAATAATTTTAAAATAATTTCAAACACAAATAAATGCTCTCTCTCCCTCGCTATCAGCTGGCTCCTTTCTCAACACTGTTCATTTCTCATGTTTAAACACACAAGAACCAATGTAATTGTCATTCAATGTGACAATATGGCACTGAATTTCTGATCAATATCAAATGAATTTCACATAATAATGTGACACAATTGAACATGTTTAACTGTCCAACCGGGTGCGCTACTACATTTTTTTAACTTGCTAGCTCCAGCAGTATAACCTAAATAAGTAAGCGTACATTAGTGTTCACCGCCAAATACGTTTTCTCTCTTTCTGTCCCAATTTGAGTACCTGCTTGCATCTGTGGCATCACTCTTTATGTGCAACATCCCCTGCACTTACCTCCTCTCGTATGTCTGGCTCGTCCGTCGTCTCTCCCTCCTCCTGATCTTCTGACTTTTCAGGGGGGGTCTGGCCCTGCAAATGAGGTCAGCACATGCAAAATACCAGTCAACCCTGACATAATTAAGCATGTATGCCTGAAAAATATCTCGTGCTCAGACTCAGGTTAGCCAGAATATGCCAGGTTTTGGCCATCAAGTGTAATTGACAGGCATATGAATCAATGGCCAAAATGTCCAGCAGGAAATATGCCAAATAAATAAATAACAATGTATTAATAGTAGCCGATGTTAAATAGCCCAATATTGTGTGAGCTGTAAGATATGTTGCAAATATTAAAGGTTTTACCAAACGATCTATCAATCTGACCACACATTTAACAGCAGGAAAGTGCGATGAAACAGCACTGTGATTATGGTAGTGTATTTACAGTCTGAAGCCCAGTGTATTTACAGCTAGTCTGAAGTGCTCCTGTAGATTAATTCAACCAAGTAATATGAACTCAGAGGCACAATGTTTTCGTCGCATACTGGTAAGTATTTTCTCAATAATGGCTGAATATTTAGATGATTTTGAGGATACGGAAGATGACTTCGAATACGGTGGTCAGCCATGTGACTGACACATGTGACTGCTACTTTTACCAACATGTCTGCTTCCTTGAAGTAAACAAACCCATCAGTGTAAGTTTGAATAGCCATCTGAAGTTGTCTGTGAGATGTAAATAGCCTAAACAGCCTAAGATCCGTCCACTCCCACTAAAAGTAGTGGTGGTTGAATCTGAGTCAGTCAGATCCGAATCCTTACATTCACCCATGAGTCACGAGTCAGTGGTCTCAATTAACCCGAATCTTTCGGTTCTGGCAGCTACGGACGACATTATTAAAACAATGCACGAATGTCATCAAACTGTAGGTCTATAACAACATTAACACATCCGTTTTTCATCTGCATAGTAACTTAGATTAAGCATACGGACCCGGAGCTGCCAGCTGCGTGGTTGAATAAGAACTTCCTGTAGACAGAGCTGTACACAGATCCAGATCCGTAGACTGAGCGAATTCATGGGTCGGATTCGTATCCGGTTGAGTGAAAGACTAACTCAAAGGATTCAGATGAAATGGGTCTGACTCGTATCCGGCTGGGTGAAAGACTAACTCAAAGGACTCAGTTGAAATGGGTCGGACTCGTATCCGGTTGAGTGAAAGACTAACTCAAATTACTCATTGAATGGGTCGGACTCATATCCTGTTGAGTGAAAGACCAACTCAACGGACTCATACTAAATGTGTCGGGCTCGTACTGAATGTAAATCGTTAAACTCTTGTTACAAAGGCATTATTTTACGAGAGATTGTATTCTAAAATGAAAGTAGCTTATTAAAAATAAAGTTGTTTGCTGACTATGTGAACTCTCAGAATATTTCTGTGTTTGACGAGCTTCAAAGAGAAAAAAAATTAATCCATACGTTTTTTTCCTAATTCAGATAGCAGTCACGTTGGCGACATCTCCGATGTTTGCAATGCATCCTTTTTAATATTCAAATATGTTTGCGTATTTCCCCTGGATATCCTCAAAACTGCATTACAGTGGTTTGCTGTGAGCGTGCGCATTAGGCACTAGGGAGTGGGCTGCTGGGCTCATTCAGCGACAAAATTTCAACTGATTCAGATTCAAAGGACTCAAAAGATTCGGATCTTTTTAGTAATTCACCTAAGTGAACCGAAATTCCCATCACTAACTAAAAGCAGCAGTGGCAATGCGGGGACAGAGGGAACTACTGCATAATAGGAGCAATTAAAAAAAAATCTTCAGATTCATTCATTTAAACCTTGAATTAAAAAAAAAGGCTACTTGTTATATATTATTGTTGTATGCTAACTAAGGTCGCAAAGTTCATTCTGCTGAATATTTTTAATAAAATAGCCTACATTTGTTGGATCATAGCATTTGTGTTTTCGTTATATTACTGTTTAAAGACTATTAAATTGCTATTTAAAATATGACTTGTAGGTACTGGAATATTTGCAGGCCTCCATCTCACCTCATTGTTATTTTCCTTGGCAATGTGCAGGTCCATATTAATGGTGGTAGTGGTAGTCTCCTCTGGGTAAGGGTCAGGGTCAGGGTTAGGCAAATCCACCTTGAGATGCCGAGACAGACCAGGGGCTGTGGACACCAGCCTGTGCTGCTTATGGTGGTCCACAGCATCCATCTAGATGAAAGAGTGGAAGAGGAGAGGATGACAGGAGGAGAGGAAGCAAGGAGAGGAGACAAGTGAGCAGTCATACTGGAGATAAACCCTTTAGTTCAGTTTGTGGAAATTAGTTAATTAGTTAATTTAGTTATTAATAAAAAATATATTTAAGATACTTAGCTAATTAGACTCAATCACTACATAGAGTAAATGTCTGCTTTGAGTCTGTTCATAACAGTTAATTATCTGTATAATAAGTTCTGTATTGTTTGAACAATTGCTCGTACTTCCTCTCAATTACAGATTTTGTTGCACTTATGACAGCAAGGAGCTGTACTTGACGAGAGAACGTGAAACCTAAAGTCTGTTTCATCCTGTCGGCTGTTGTATGTGTGGAGCTCAGCCTCACCTCCTACAGACAGAGCAGAGGAGAGGAGAGACGGAGCTCGCAGCAAAACTCCCATTTTAGTTTGCATAGAATAATTTTTAATAGCATCAGTCTAGTCTCTTCTATACCTAAAACACTTTGCAGGGATTGCTCTGTAAATAAATTGAAAATATAACTAATGGTCCATATAAAGTGTTAACTAGGGCTGCCACCTAATAGTCGGCTTAGTCGAATACGTTTTCATTAGTCGAGCAAAAAGTAAAACATAAAAATAAGAAGGCATGAGCACCGCAAACCGAATACATCAGTGGTCGCAACAAGCCCTGATTTAACTTATCGCTGCAGAAATACTGACCAATACACCTGGGCAGGTAGACACCTGGGGCCGGTTGCACCAACTGGGCGTAAGCCTGGTCTTAACTACGCCTGGTCGTAACTTTGCGTTCTAAGTCCGACCTAACCGTTACGCTGGTTGCACCAACTGGGCTTAGCGTTCTTTTCACTAAGACCAGGGCGTAAATCCTACGCCTGGTCAGGGGGAGGCGTAGAGTCGAAATTTCTGCTGTTTCTGTAGCAATTCCATTCAACCCATCCAGCGCGACCATGGCACGTTTAATACATAGATAGGCTGTACAACGAGCGGGCATTTTTCATTCATTCATTCAACCTTTATTTATTCTCGGAGGGTCATTGAGGGAAGCCCTCATTTTCAATGGAGCCGAGATTACAGAAACAATGAAGTAACAAGATGTAAAAAGAGAGAGACGGGACGTTTAGACGGGAAAGAGTAATTAGGGAAATAAGCAATCCATTGGACATTTATAATGACGAGGAGCTGATTGAGAGGTTTCGATTCTGTAGGAGAGATCTGTTTGAATTAATAGAAGAACTGTCACCGGATTTACTGTTCGTGTCGGACCGCAATGCAGTGCTACCACCAGCTTACAACTGCTTATTGCGCTTTGTTTCTTCGCAAACGTTTTTTTTTGTTCGTATTGCTTTTTTTTGTTCGTATTTACATTGGACTGCTGGCAGTCAGTGTGTTCTTGTTGTCACTGTACAACTCAATTATTCTTTTTTATTCAACGTCAGTAAAGTTGCCTTTCCTCTTTCGGTTTTCCTCCATCATATCGGATGTTAAGTAAAATAGTAAATAGCTGTTGGCACGAGGTATCCTAGCAACGCGGTGATATGCGCATTCCATGGAACATTCACATGGCCGCGCACGGCTAAGACCGGGCGTAGTTAAGACCAGGCGTAAGTCCCGTTGGTGCAACCGGCGTTAGTTCCATTCTAACGCCAGGTCTTAACTAAGACCTACTAGCAGTTACGACCAGACGTAGTTAAGACCCAGTTGGTGCAACCGGCCCCAGGGCAGGTAGACACCTGGGCAGGTAGACACCTGGGCAGGTAGACACCGCTAGACACACGGGACTCATACCGGTGATCGCGGCTGTAGTTCGCCGTGGTCTGATCGCTGTAATTCGGAGGAGTGAATATCCGTGAATATCTAATATCTTTCTAACTTTAAAAAACACCTTAGTATTTTTTAAAACAATAGTCGCACATCACTCGTAACTACGCCGGAAGGTGAACCCTCCCGGCCTCCGCTATAGGCCTTTTTCACAGAAGACATTTGACTCGTCATCGTAGGAAAAGCCAGGTGTAAATAATCAAATGAATGATGGCTGAACTCCATTTAGCTGCTTTAGTTTCAGGGTGCTGCGTGTGCATGATGGCTCACTGTCACAGCTACTGGGACAGAGCCATCGTTAATGTTATTAGTAACAGACATAATATACGTAAACGGCCTCATAGCCTGACGCTTGCCTGTTGGAGCTGACGTATCAGTGCGGCCGCCATCCTTGGATGGGTGATTAGTAACACGTGCTTTTCCACTATGACAAGTCAAAATTGTCTGCTGTGAAAAAGGCCTATTAACATGAACCGCTTCCGCCGAAGTTGTCCGCCATCCCACACGCATACCGGACAACAAAATATAACATGTTTTCCATGTGCTTGCTTTTAAATAAAGTTGGTTATACGTTATAAGTTATACGGTTTAATCGATTATTAAAAGTGGTCCAGAACCGCTTGGTCCATGGCCGTTAATAGGCGGCCCGCTTCGTGCGTGTGCTTGTAAAAATGATATTTAACGCCATAATTTGACACCCCTAAAAATAATATTTTCTTAAGTGGAAACACATTTATGTAAAAGGCCGGTCCGTGAAAATATTGTCTAACATTAAACCTATGGAAGTACAATCTGTGCCATCGGGTTTTGAAAATAAAAACACATTGAATTATAACGCAGGAATATTTATGCATTGAAATAACCTATCTGAATTTTTTTGCCTCTTAATTTAACTCTTTTACATGTTCAATATATCATGTTCAACCTTTATGTCCGTGGCGCAAAAAGGTTGAGGACCGCTGAATAAAACACCTGTAGTTCACTGTATTAGCCGACAGCAATGCGAGCCCACTTAGCTAACGCTAACTGGCTTATACGCTAACTACTCCCAATTCACGAGTAACATCGCTGTTTATCATAACTATCGATTAAAAATCGTGACATATTAAAGCAACATAAGAGAACGTAAATCCTTACCAGCTTGCTTGATGCCTGGAGGCCCGTTGTCATGTCCTTAACCAGTCGTCTTCTTTTGAAACGCTCTCTGTTGCTGCTTGCTGCCATGTGCCACTGCCGTGAGCTCGCCTGTCGCGCGGCTAGCCGCGGGGGGAGTGAGAAGTGGGGGAGGGGTGCACTACTTAGGACCCACACTATTTCTCACCTTCTCACTGTGAGATCACAGGCAGGGGCGGACTGGTCCATCGGGACTACCGGGGACTCTCCCGGGTGGGCCGATGGCCGAAAATATAAATCCAACGGCCCATCACTATTTGTATCGGCCCACGCCCATCATCGCAACAGCCCTACAATGGTTGAAACAGCGGCACAAGCGTAATTTTCTCCAAGAGCTATACCTACCTATTTGCACTGACTGGTTTTATACTGCTACTCGCAATCGGTCTTCACACTCATGGTGACTATTTTTCGATTTTTTTTTAAGTGTCTTTTAATATGTGTTTTACAGACTTCGGAAGTCCAAAGTAAGAAAAGATCTCCACCTTATTAATAAACACCTCTAAATTGGTTCTTACACAGCCGAAGTGTAGAGAATTTGGATTTGCATACATACACGCAACGCGGCACCCAGTTCTACGCATGCGCACAACCCATGAGGCCCAGCTCTTCATTGCCTTCGTTGTTTTGGAGAGTGCGAGAGCATTCCGTCGGCACCAAAACGAAAAGGTGGAGCTGAAAAGCTAAGAGATAAAAAGAAAAAATGTCTGGAGAAAGGTGCCTCAAAACATTTAAAAATATCAAATTTCTTTGGAAAACCACCGACTGGTGACCGTGAAAAGGTAAGATGGTGGCGTTGACGTTGCCAAATGTTAGCCTTCTATGTCGCAGATGATGGGTAACGTTCCCTACAGCTGCCTTGCATATATATACGTCTGATCTGGTAAATAGAAAGCTGGTGTGTTGTAACATCTAGAGTATCTATTTTAACTGTTTAGCCGTAGTCAATGCTAACAATTGATGAGCAAGCGATCCTGGTGGAGTTGTAAAATAGGACTTATAATTATAATATATTAACCTTAGAATTTCTATTAACCTGTGCCAATAAGTTAAAAGCCTAAGTTTGTTATGCAACATCTAAAATTATAAATACTGTTTATATGTTATCTAGATTGTTTTAAATGTTATGTAGAGGCGTTGACTTGGCCAGTCTATAGATGCATTTCAACCCATACTTAACAAAATGTTAATATGTTATCTAGATTGATGATTCCGCTGCTGGAGCCGTAGCGGGGCAGAGAGGCCATGTATGTTCTGGTCTGTTCATTTCTAATATATATTTCATACAAATTCTACCCACTGATTCCAGTTTCTTTATTGTGTGGTCTTTCTCTGCTGACATTCATTCCTTAAGGCTTGGTAGTTATACTTGTATAACCATCTGATACTAGCAAAGAGTTAAGCATATTCATCTAGCAAACTATACCTACCTTGGAGTGTTACAATAGCCAATAATCATTTTATTCCATGTGTCCATCCAGGCAAATATGTGGATCCAAATGTTATTAAAAAACAAACATACATATATGATGTAATTTCTTTGTAATCATCCAAAATAATGTTAAGTGTATGGGTATTTTTCCCAGAAGGCCACTGACTGTTCGATACGCGCGATCCATTGAGTGGGCAAAGCGGCTACTTAGTGGGCCGTGCGCCGCGTGTATTGAGTGGGCCGGTCTGACAGAAACTCCCGGGCCACTTTTTTCCCCCAGTCCGCCCCTGGTCACAGGGTAGTTTTACAGACTAGTGTTGCAAATAACTGATGTTTCACATTTAACGCTAAAGTAAACCCTGCAAAATAGAAAATTGTTAACATTAAAGTCTCTCTCCTTAAACCAAAGTTTCACTATACAAGTGGTGGACACTAACTAAGTACTTTTTTTCTTGCTGCTGCTGCCATGTGCCACTGCCGTCGCGTCGCGCGCTAGCCGCGGGAGGGGTGCACTACGCATAGCTGCTGGGTGCAGGTGCAGACTTTACAGTCTATAATGCAGACCCGCGGTGATTAATTAAGGCTCGGCAGAGGACCACACAATATTTCTCCACTTCTCAACTGTGACTCACAGGGTAGTTTTACAGACTAGTGTTGCAAATAACTGATGTTTCACATTTAACGCTAAAGTAAACCCTGCAAAATAGAAAATTGTTAACATTAAAGTCTCTCTCCTTAAACCAAAGTTTCACTATACTAGTGGTGGACACTAACTAAGTACTTTTACTTTAGTATTTTGGTGTACTTTTAGCCTACTTTACTAGTATTTCCATTTTATGCTTTATCTTTATACTTACAATCCACTACATTTTAGAGGGAAATACTGTACTTTCTAAACCTTTGCTTTTTATTGACAAATCATCTAGATGCAGTGTAATTACTAGTTTGGCTGTACTAGATATTTGATATATTCAATAGATTGAATAGGCCTATATCAAATATCTAGTACCCTCAAGTTGTTGACTAAATTAATAGTAGCCTATAATTAAAATAATTAATTTTCCCATTGGACACAAGCCAGCCCAGGCCTAGTTTCAGAGAGCACTTTGGAGGCCCAGTTTATAAAATGAAGCTTTTTGTTTATTTGTTGTTTTTAGTGGTAATAGTGACCAAAATGAGTCACCCTCAGACAATACCGCTGAGAACCTATGGCATATGCTTGGAGGAAGGCCTGAAGAGTGTGGGTTAGGGTTAAGTTAAAATGCAGCTCTTTAAAAAGAGCACAACACAGTCTCACTCCCAGAACATCAAATAGCGACTGTCGGTAAGGGGCACTTTAGCGTACCCTTCCACGTAGTCTGCAGACGGAGAGGGGGTTCAATTCACTACAATGTGATGCCGTCTCAGGCGATATTTGACGTTCAGAGCGGGTGCTCCAGCAGCCCATCCACTCCTGTATTAACACGACCACGGCTCTAATGGACGATGTGGGCATCCATCCTATTGGTTAGTTATTACTCCTGTATCAGAGCTATAGAGTAAACAACTCTATAAACAACTATGTTTACTCTATAGCTCTGATTCCTGCACCAATTTTCAATGACGTCAGGTTGGGCAACGGCTGAAAGACGCCGTGACCATAGACATATATACTTTTTATCTATATATATATATGGCCGTGACCACCTGTCCCATTGGGAGGACCAGCCGGAAGTACTGTCCTTACTGTACTATTGTTTATGTTGTAATGTCATAAGTGTTGACAATAAAGTTTGTTAAAAAAAAAACAACAACAACTATTATTGTCCCACACCACAATGTATGTCCCACATTGTTAACTCAATTCATGTTTGTCCAATTCATGGACAAACAAAGCAGCTGGAAACACGTCTAAAAACACTTGAAATAAAATGTAGCCTATATTTATATGTTTACAACATCAATCTCCCTATAATATGAACAAAATATGATCAGGTTATACTTTCTCTCTTGAAAACGGGCAAAACGCTAACGCTAACCCTAACCCGGAAAATGAATTAAAAA
Organism: Gadus chalcogrammus; assembly: GCF_026213295.1. NCBI lineage: Eukaryota > Metazoa > Chordata > Actinopteri > Gadiformes > Gadidae > Gadus > Gadus chalcogrammus. The sequence continues at coordinate 5,290 of NC_079414.1, read as the reverse complement.
ACTACAAACGTTCGGAAAATGCAATACACTTAAGTGTGCTGCGCCATGTTTTCTGTAGTTCTAAAGCCCTTTGCATGTTACTATGGCACAGGCCTACTTTCTTTCAAAAGCTCATATCTTGGTCAATTAAAAACAACTGTGTATTATATACTATTGGTTCATCCAGGGCAATCCTGTCAGCCATGGAGAAGGGAACACAATGGCTATAAATGGTCATATATAGCCAGTAGGCCTAATATGGAAATATTGATATGAAACATTAAGTAGTTTAAGGGGTAAATGGGGTCTAAACTGCTCCAAATTGAAATGCATGACTAAGGATAAGGTCACCATCAATATGTTGAACACATTTTGCCACTAAATATCCCTTAAAATATGTTTTAGTGATTTTATCCATCTTGGCTCTATATAGGCTGTGAGAAAGTACACATCAGTAAGTGCCTTGGCAGTGAGCAAGATAAAAATGAATCTTTGTCGTAGGATGACAATGAAGACATCGTTGGAAAGGTCTTGATCTGCAGAGTACAGATATGCCACTGTGGACATTCTGGGTGGTTCCTGCTCCTCAGGAATGCCCTTTGAACCTTTAACCTAAGGCTCTTTTAAAGGTTTACAGAAAAGCAACACAATGTGATACATACATGGGGAAAACATTTTTGGAAAGCTCTTGACTTCTTCTATCATGGCCTTTGGCCTCATGGCCAAACCAGCAAGGGGCGCTACTGGGTAGGGTCAAAACCAGATTTCACCCAATTAACAATAGTAAAAATGAAATCTGACCAAATAAATGTGCTCCCCAGTCCCTAAAACATATAATACACTTGCGAAGTTCCTTGACACATTTTCACATAATGGAAAACGTTAATTAAACATTTTAGAACTACAAAAAACATGGCGCCGCACACTTAAGTGTATTGCATTTTCCGAACATTTGTAGTTTTTTTAATTCATTTTCCGGGTTAGGGTTAGCGTTAGCGTTTTGCCCGTTTTCAAGAGAGAAAGTCTAACCTGAACATATTTTGTTCATATTATAGGGAGATTGATGTTGTAAAAATATAAATATAGGCTCAGGGCGCAATCTATGTGCGCGCACGAGCGCCCTGAAAAAAAAACAAAAAACTAAACTCAAAACAAAACTCGCCAGTTGTCTAGACTACCGCTCATTTCCATGTCAGGTTAGTGGAGTGGGCGCTGGGGCGCCCTCATTGTCACGTCAACTTGCTGGACAGTAGTCAAGTTGTAAATAAACAACCCGGTCTCACGAAAATTCGTGACACTGTCACGTTATTTTAATCTATTTATCGTGATCAGGGTCACGTATTTTCTAAATTTACGTGTTGAGCACAATTATCCAACTCATGTATTTAAATTGGAAGTATTTGTCGTGTCACTAAGCACGACTTCCAAACTAAGGTTCTGTCCGGCAGCGTTCTCCCAAATCTCCGTACAGAACATTGATTGTTATATTGTTATATTGAAATTGTGGACGAGCGGACAACGTCCAAGCGGACGTTGCCATGACATCTAGAAATCATACCGTATTTAATGGGTTTAATGGGTTATCAATAAAATGGCTGTGTAGGGGTTGATTATAACTCGTGAATAATAGGCTATTGTTTATACCACGGCCAGGGGGAATACTCGTATTCCACGACGCGGGGGTCCGTCAGATAGATGTTATACCTTGTTATCTGAATGGTAAATGCAATATTTTAGGACAGATACACCATTAATCGTGTTTCTAATGACATTTCTAGCGAGAAATATAGCCTACCTTTTCCTTAGATAATCTTCAGCCAGTGATTGTGTCTGATCTTTAGTTTATGGTTATTAGGACGATTTTATCCACTCGCTCGCATGTTTCAACAACACAGTCTCACTCCGAGAACGTCAAATACCGACTGTTGGCAAAGGCACTTTAGCGTCGGTAACTGATGGGAAAGGTAGGCCTATCCTTTGCCTTCGGTCGGTGACGGGAAAGGTACCCTTCGGCGTCTCCTGCAGACGGAATGGGGAGTCACCTTTGATTCTGAGAAATTGTGACAATTCACGGATATATTAAATGCAGGTGCGCTGCTCTGTAGGCAAACCACGATGGAAAAAGGGTAGATGCTTCATCTGTTCTTTTTAGAATTGTATGCCTTTCATCTAGCCATCTATTGTCTTGTTTTTGAATATGTGAATGAAAGTCCGCGTCGATGCCTCGCAAGTCCAGTGTCGCGAGCGGACGTTGCCATGACATCTAGAAATCATACCGTATTTAATGGGTTATTATCATTAATATTGATGTGTAGGGGTTGATTATAACTCGTGAATAATGTTGTTTATACCACGGTCTGGGGGAATACTCGTATTCTGATTGGCAGCAGGGCGTGCATTAACTCCTGATATAGCAACACATTCTCACTCCGAGCGCGTCGATTTTTGACGAACGGTCAGTGACTTTGGCTTCAGCGTCTGACGCAAAAGGGTACCCTTTTGCTTCTTTTAATATATGAAGCTATGAGCATTCATCCCATTGGCTAACGGAAGACCCGATGGCTGCACATTAACGGCGATTTTACAGTGAAATCTGTGACATTACTCAACACAACTACACCAACGTGTCCTTGTTAATTACACAACATGTATGGTTAAGGCTATGGACATCAGTTGTCCTGTTTTGTGCTTTGATTGAGAGAAACAATAATTTTTTTGATCAGTGTTGGGTAGCTGACGTTGTTGCTATGGAGACCACGTCCGGCCGCTATGTTTGACAACTGACAGAGCAACCCTATCTCGTCGAAATTACGTTCCCAGAGAAATATTCGGCATTCTCAATTACGTTTGTCTGAAAAACGTATTTTGTCCGTGATTACGTTTTATTGAACATATCGCAAATACAAATTCGTTCTCAGGCTATTTTTTGCCATTTATTTACCGTGTTACTATGGCAGAATAAAGGATAAATTCATGCATTATCATTCAACTTGAACATGTGTTTTTACAGTACAGCGTGGCGGAGGGATGACGTATGTTGGCCAACCCGGAAGTGAGCGTCGCCCTGGGTTTCCTTGACAACAAGCCAACGGGTTTTTCCATTGGATTTTGGATTGTTGCAGAAAATTTTGCATTTTTGAAGCACCTTCTCAAAAACTGAAAATAAATAAATAAATAAATATAAATAACCGTGCTCCAAAGAACGAAATGTAAACCAATGCATCCTGAATGGGAGTGTTTCTCCGATTTTTCCTGGACGCTATTTCCCCGACGTCACTTGTCTGTCATGGTTGCTATGTTGGTGGCTATCGACCGCTCCCTCTAATCCTTACATGGCTCTAAAAACCACGCGGCAAAGGAGCTGCCGTCAATTGTGTTGTTTTTGTCGTAAACTAGGGTCCGACGGTTAAAAAATAGACAGATATTCCAAGGTATCCTAAAAGGCAGTTTGGATGTTTTTATTTTCTGCAGTTTAGACTTCTTCTATAACCTATTTTTGAAAGCAAAACACCAAGTTCATTGATTTAACGAGGCAGGGTTATTTGAAACAATTTATTAAATAAATATTTGTGAGAGGTCATTCCTTCTCCTGTGTTTGCTTCCTATTTATGTCTAGTGTACGCCCCTGGCTACTTTCCACAAGCACCCCCCCGCCCCATATGGATTTGGAGAATTGTTGCCACGTCCCAGTGGTGGTGGTATCAGATATGAAAGAAGGCATTTAATTATACTTCAATGATCAATTAGGAGGCCAAAGCCCTAAAGGAAGTGATGCAATAGGTGACTGAGTCGAAAACAGTTACAAGTAAGCTGTACCTTGGGGTCTCTTATATGTCAAAGGGGGTCTCAAAGGACATACGCATCAACCTGTGGCTTCAGCCCTACAGGAAATGACTCAGCAAGTGCTCCACCTCGTTGCACCTCACCCAGCGGCTCGCTTGCAAGATTTTGGCCTGAAGTTCTTCCGAGACCTACACCTTAGCCATCCAACATGCATATCTGAGAATCAGGCCTCTCTTTAATAATGACAAAAATTTATGAGAGAAATACACATGAACTTTTTGTTATCTCATAAGCAGCGTCGTGCCGGCTCCTTTTGACCTTTTGACCCCAGACTTTTCCCCTTTTCCGGCCTTTACGAGATAACTAGGGATGCAAAAATGTTTACACACATTTCCCGGGGTCCCGAGAACGACATATCCGAGATTTGGAGTTCTAGTCCTTAGAGAAAAAAAGTTTTCCCAAATGGACTGTCATTTGGACAAAGCCCCTCAGAAGTGTTGCCTGCAAGCCCTGATGGTTCAGAATGTGGTGGAAAAACAGTTTTTGAGATAGGAAGATCCTACCGCCCTGAAATTTTAATACATTATTCTAGGGCCTAACTGGGACCCCCCCACCGAAATTTGGCCCGGTCGGACGCCGAGGGCCGGAATGGGGGGCCCTTCCTGCCCTAAACTTGGCCCAGTCGGACCCCGAGTGCCGGAAGGGGGGGCCTGGACTTTCATAATCCTCGCTTGGTGACTGTAAAGGATGTTTGGTCGGATGTTATGACGAAGAATCATAATGTGAATGGGAATATTCTATAAATGTCTTGATATCATCTTTCGTCTCAACACTTCTGCTGCAGCCGCTTAAAGTCTCACTCCGAGAACCTTAAAATATGAATCAATTCATTAGAAGTATGAAAATCTTCCCGGTTACGTAACGGGGCAAACAAGGTGTCCTTTGACATCCACGTTTCGAGGCGATTGCAACAGTGCCACACATGATCATATTTGAATATGTTTCGGGGTAGTAATTAGCTGTCGATTTTGGAGGCCTTTATCAATAATGACCAGCTATAGATTTGCTTCCCGATGGAGATTTTTGACAAATTACATGATATTTAGCATCTACACGTTAAGCTGAGTCCAATGAGATCAAGCTCGCCCACTTGCTACACCGAGATCATGTCCTAGACCTAGGTGTACCATGTAAAATACATGTTACCATTTTCTAGAGTGTCATGCTTGGTGTCATTGGACTCAACTCAACGTGTAGAGGCTAAATAACATGTCATTTGTCACAAATTTCTATCGGGAAGCAAATCAATAGCTGCTCATTATTGATTAAGGCCTCCAATTTCGACAGCTAATTACTACCATTAAACATGTTTGAATATGCTCATGTGTGGCACCGTTGCAATTGCCTGGAAGCGTAGATGTTGAAGGACACCTTGTTCCCCCTCTTCCTCCACCGGGAAGATATTTACATGCTTTTGATTGACTAATGAATTGATTCAGCTATTCCCCCAGAAGTCTGGGGTCAAAGG
>NC_079413.1:24832401-24937401 GCF_026213295.1 Gadus chalcogrammus | reverse complement strand
ACCCTAACCCTAACCCTAACCCTAACCCTAACCCTAACCCTAACCCTAACCCTAACCCTAACCCTAACCCTAACCCTAACCCTAACCCTAACCCTAACCCTAACCCTAACCCTAACCCTAACCCTAACCCTAACCCTAACCCTAACCCTAACCCTAACCCTAACCCTAACCCTAACCCTAACCCTAACCCTAACCCTAACCCTAACCCTAACCCTAACCCTAACCCTAACCCTAACCCTAACCCTAACCCTAACCCTAACCCTAACCCTAACCCTAACCCTAACCCTAACCCTAACCCTAACCCTAACCCTAACCCTAACCCTAACCCTAACCCTAACCCTAACCCTAACCCTAACCCTAACCCTAACCCTAACCCTAACCCTAACCCTAACCCTAACCCTAACCCTAACCCTAACCTAACCCTAACCCTAACCCTAACCCTAACCCTAACCCTAACCCTAACCCTAACCCTAACCCTAACCCTAACCCTAACCCTAACCCTAACCCTAACCCTAACCCTAACCCTAACCCTAACCCTAACCCTAACCCTAACCCTAACCCTAACCCTAACCCTAACCCTAACCCTAACCCTAACCCTAACCCTAACCCTAACCCTAACCCTAACCCTAACCCTAACCCTAACCCTAACCCTAACCCTAACCCTAACCCTAACCCTAACCCTAACCCTAACCCTAACCCTAACCCTAACCCTAACCCTAACCCTAACCCTAACCCTAACCCTAACCCTAACCCTAACCCTAACCCTAACCCTAACCCTAACCCTAACCCTAACCCTAACCCTAACCCTAACCCTAACCCTAACCCTAACCCTAACCCTAACCCTAACCCTAACCCTAACCCTAACCCTAACCCTAACCCTAACCCTAACCCTAACCCTAACCCTAACCCTAACCCTAACCCTAACCCTAACCCTAACCCTAACCCTAACCCTAACCCTAACCCTAACCCTAACCCTAACCCTAACCCTAACCCTAACCCTAACCCTAACCCTAACCCTAACCCTAACCCTAACCCTAACCCTAACCCTAACCCTAACCCTAACCCTAACCCTAACCCTAACCCTAACCCTAACCCTAACCCTAACCCTAACCCTAACCCTAACCCTAACCCTAACCCTAACCCTAACCCTAACCCTAACCCTAACCCTAACCCTAACCCTAACCCTAACCCTAACCCTAACCCTAACCCTAACCCTAACCCTAACCCTAACCCTAACCCTAACCCTAACCCTAACCCTAACCCTAACCCTAACCCTAACCCTAACCCTAACCCTAACCCTAACCCTAACCCTAACCCTAACCCTAACCCTAACCCTAACCCTAACCCTAACCCTAACCCTAACCCTAACCCTAACCCTAACCCTAACCCTAACCCTAACCCTAACCCTAACCCTAACCCTAACCCTAACCCTAACCCTAACCCTAACCCTAACCCTAACCCTAACCCTAACCCTAACCCTAACCCTAACCCTAACCCTAACCCTAACCCTAACCCTAACCCTAACCCTAACCCTAACCCTAACCCTAACCCTAACCCTAACCCTAACCCTAACCCTAACCCTAACCCTAACCCTAACCCTAACCCTAACCCTAACCCTAACCCTAACCCTAACCCTAACCCTAACCCTAACCCTAACCCTAACCCTAACCCTAACCCTAACCCTAACCCTAACCCTAACCCTAACCCTAACCCTAACCCTAACCCTAACCCTAACCCTAACCCTAACCCTAACCCTAACCCTAACCCTAACCCTAACCCTAACCCTAACCCTAACCCTAACCCTAACCCTAACCCTAACCCTAACCCTAACCCTAACCCTAACCCTAACCCTAACCCTAACCCTAACCCTAACCCTAACCCTAACCCTAACCCTAACCCTAACCCTAACCCTAACCCTAACCCTAACCCTAACCCTAACCCTAACCCTAACCCTAACCCTAACCCTAACCCTAACCCTAACCCTAACCCTAACCCTAACCCTAACCCTAACCCTAACCCTAACCCTAACCCTAACCCTAACCCTAACCCTAACCCTAACCCTAACCCTAACCCTAACCCTAACCCTAACCCTAACCCTAACCCTAACCCTAACCCTAACCCTAACCCTAACCCTAACCCTAACCCTAACCCTAACCCTAACCCTAACCCTAACCCTAACCCTAACCCTAACCCTAACCCTAACCCTAACCCTAACCCTAACCCTAACCCTAACCCTAACCCTAACCCTAACCCTAACCCTAACCCTAACCCTAACCCTAACCCTAACCCTAACCCTAACCCTAACCCTAACCCTAACCCTAACCCTAACCCTAACCCTAACCCTAACCCTAACCCTAACCCTAACCCTAACCCTAACCCTAACCCTAACCCTAACCCTAACCCTAACCCTAACCCTAACCCTAACCCTAACCCTAACCCTAACCCTAACCCTAACCCTAACCCTAACCCTAACCCTAACCCTAACCCTAACCCTAACCCTAACCCTAACCCTAACCCTAACCCTAACCCTAACCCTAACCCTAACCCTAACCCTAACCCTAACCCTAACCCTAACCCTAACCCTAACCCTAACCCTAACCCTAACCCTAACCCTAACCCTAACCCTAACCCTAACCCTAACCCTAACCCTAACCCTAACCCTAACCCTAACCCTAACCCTAACCCTAACCCTAACCCTAACCCTAACCCTAACCCTAACCCTAACCCTAACCCTAACCCTAACCCTAACCCTAACCCTAACCCTAACCCTAACCCTAACCCTAACCCTAACCCTAACCCTAACCCTAACCCTAACCCTAACCCTAACCCTAACCCTAACCCTAACCCTAACCCTAACCCTAACCCTAACCCTAACCCTAACCCTAACCCTAACCCTAACCCTAACCCTAACCCTAACCCTAACCCTAACCCTAACCCTAACCCTAACCCTAACCCTAACCCTAACCCTAACCCTAACCCTAACCCTAACCCTAACCCTAACCCTAACCCTAACCCTAACCCTAACCCTAACCCTAACCCTAACCCTAACCCTAACCCTAACCCTAACCCTAACCCTAACCCTAACCCTAACCCTAACCCTAACCCTAACCCTAACCCTAACCCTAACCCTAACCCTAACCCTAACCCTAACCCTAACCCTAACCCTAACCCTAACCCTAACCCTAACCCTAACCCTAACCCTAACCCTAACCCTAACCCTAACCCTAACCCTAACCCTAACCCTAACCCTAACCCTAACCCTAACCCTAACCCTAACCCTAACCCTAACCCTAACCCTAACCCTAACCCTAACCCTAACCCTAACCCTAACCCTAACCCTAACCCTAACCCTAACCCTAACCCTAACCCTAACCCTAACCCTAACCCTTAAAAAAAAAAAAAAAAAAAAAAAAAAAATTGGTTTTAATTTATTTTCTCGGCCTAGGAAGGGGCTAGAAACATAATTCCTGCAGATTCAGGATCGGACCGAGCCCAGCTAAAAAAAGGTTAAAAAAAAAAAAAAAAAAGATGAACTCTCTCGGCACTCTCCCATGTGCCGCTGCGCGGCACATGTTTGAGTGCCTTCTACTCAACCTAACCCTTAAAAAAAAAAAAAATTGGTTTTAAGTTATTTTCTCGGCCTAGGAAGGGGCTAGAAACATAATTCCTGCAGATTCAGGATCGGACCGAGCCCAGCTAAAAAAGGGTTAGAAAAAAAAAAAAAAAAAAAAAAAAACCATAACCCAAACAATTTGACCCAGTGAATGGGTCATGACATGACTTGAGCCAACACAGACTACCCGATCGACTACCTGACAACTTCACCAAACCAAGTAAGTGCAATAACAACTTCACCAAACCAAGTAAGTGCAATAACCGCCTCTCCATGCATTGTCAATGGGGGAAATCTGTTTTGGGGAAAATGCAGCTATGGGCGGCGCCATCTTGAAAAAAAAAAAAAAATAAATTGAATGAATTTTCAAAATTCGAATTAGAAAAACAACAAACAAAATTTGAATTGAATTTTCAAAAAAAAAAAAAAAAAAATATATATCAAATTTCTAATTAAAAAAAAAAAAAAAAAAAAAAAAATTGAATGAATTTACATAAAAAAAAAAAAAAAAAAAAAGACTCGAAATGGCCTAAAACGTGCTCCTAGACACTTTCTGTGGGAACTTATTTTTTTACTAACAAATTTTCTTGACTCCACACTTAGAAAAAAAAAAAAAAAAAAAATGAAAATCCCATTTTCTATACCAAAACAAGCCACCAGGTGGCCAAAATTTTGCACAAAGGTCGGCCTCATAAAATCCTACCACCCAACCCCAACCATGATCCCATGCACCTCCCCCTTCTCCTGTGAGGTCGATTTTAAAAGTCGTCCAATGTTAAAACTTGGGGCTCCAAATTGCTCCAAATTTCTAGGGTATAAAGAGGGGCCCAAGGGCTACCACTGGCACTATCCCAAATTCCCATGCACCGCTCAAAAAAAAAAAACGCTTCACTTTGAAGTTTAAAAATCGAAATTGCAGTACCCAAAAAAAACACCAGGGGCGCCACATTTTTTGAGCAAGTCCGCTGGGCCTAGACCTATCCCAGGGTGGTCGCCGAATTCCCATGCACCGCTGCGTTCTCGAACTAGCTCAAAAAAGCCGTTTTTAAAAAGTGGTAGATGGCTCTTAACCTAACCCTAACCCTAACCCTAACCCTAACCCTAACCCTAACCCTAACCCTAACCCTAACCACTTTGGTTAAAACCCCCTATCCTAATCTTAATCTTAATCTTAATCCTAACCTTAACCTTTAGCCTTATTCCCTAACCCTAACCCTTAAAAAAAAAAAAAAAAAAAAAAAAAAAAAATTGGTTTTAATTTATTTTCTCGGCCTAGGAAGGGGCTAGAAACATAATTCCTGCAGATTCAGGATCGGACCGAGCCCAGCTAAAAAAAGGTTAAAAAAAAAAAAAAAAAAAGATGAACTCTCTCGGCACTCTCCCATGTGCCGCTGCGCGGCACATGTTTGAGTGCCTTCTACTCAACCTAACCCTTAAAAAAAAAAAAAATTGGTTTTAAGTTATTTTCTCGGCCTAGGAAGGGGCTAGAAACATAATTCCTGCAGATTCAGGATCGGACCGAGCCCAGCTAAAAAAGGGTTAGAAAAAAAAAAAAAAAAAAAAAAAAAAACCATAACCCAAACAATTTGACCCAGTGAATGGGTCATGACATGACTTGAGCCAACACAGACTACCCGATCGACTACCTGACAACTTCACCAAACCAAGTAAGTGCAATAACAACTTCACCAAACCAAGTAAGTGCAATAACCGCCTCTCCATGCATTGTCAATGGGGGAAATCTGTTTTGGGGAAAATGCAGCTATGGGCGGCGCCATCTTGAAAAAAAAAAAAAATAAATTGAATGAATTTTCAAAATTCGAATTAGAAAAACAACAAACAAAATTTGAATTGAATTTTCAAAAAAAAAAAAAAAAAAATATATATCAAATTTCTAATTAAAAAAAAAAAAAAAAAAAAAAAATTGAATGAATTTTCACATAAAAAAAAAAAAAAAAAAAAGACTCGAAATGGCCTAAAACGTGCTCCTAGACACTTTCTGTGGGAACTTATTTTTTTACTAACAAATTTTCTTGACTCCACACTTAGAAAAAAAAAAAAAAAAAAATGAAAATCCCATTTTCTATACCAAAACAAGCCACCAGGTGGCCAAAATTTTGCACAAAGGTCGGCCTCATAAAATCCTACCACCCAACCCCAACCATGATCCCATGCACCTCCCCCTTCTCCTGTGAGGTCGATTTTAAAAGTCGTCCAATGTTAAAACTTGGGGCTCCAAATTGCTCCAAATTTCTAGGGTATAAAGAGGGGCCCAAGGGCTACCACTGGCACTATCCCAAATTCCCATGCACCGCTCAAAAAAAAAAACGCTTCACTTTGAAGTTTAAAAATCGAAATTGCAGTACCCAAAAAAAACACCAGGGGCGCCACATTTTTTGAGCAAGTCCGCTGGGCCTAGACCTATCCCAGGGTGGTCGCCGAATTCCCATGCACCGCTGCGTTCTCGAACTAGCTCAAAAAAGCCGTTTTTAAAAAGTGGTAGATGGCTCTTAACCTAACCCTAACCCTAACCCTAACCCTAACCCTAACCCTAACCCTAACCCTAACCCTAAACCCCCTATCCTAACCCTAACCCTAACCCTAACCCTAACCCTAACCCTAACCCTAACCCTAACCACTTTGGTTAAAACCCCCTATCCTAATCTTAATCTTAATCTTAATCCTAACCTTAACCTTTAGCCTTATTCCCTAACCCTAACCCTTAAAAAAAAAAAAAAAAAAAAAAAAAAAAAATTGGTTTTAATTTATTTTCTCGGCCTAGGAAGGGGCTAGAAACATAATTCCTGCAGATTCAGGATCGGACCGAGCCCAGCTAAAAAAGGTTAAAAAAAAAAAAAAAAAAGATGAACTCTCTCGGCACTCTCCCATGTGCCGCTGCGCGGCACATGTTTGAGTGCCTTCTACTCAACCTAACCCTTAAAAAAAAAAAAAATTGGTTTTAAGTTATTTTCTCGGCCTAGGAAGGGGCTAGAAACATAATTCCTGCAGATTCAGGATCGGACCGAGCCCAGCTAAAAAAGGGTTAGAAAAAAAAAAAAAAAAAAAAAAAACCATAACCCAAACAATTTGACCCAGTGAATGGGTCATGACATGACTTGAGCCAACACAGACTACCCGATCGACTACCTGACAACTTCACCAAACCAAGTAAGTGCAATAACAACTTCACCAAACCAAGTAAGTGCAATAACCGCCTCTCCATGCATTGTCAATGGGGGAAATCTGTTTTGGGGAAAATGCAGCTATGGGCGGCGCCATCTTGAAAAAAAAAAAAAATAAATTGAATGAATTTTCAAAATTCGAATTAGAAAAACAACAAACAAAATTTGAATTGAATTTTCAAAAAAAAAAAAAAAAAAATATATATCAAATTTCTAATTAAAAAAAAAAAAAAAAAAAAAAAATTGAATGAATTTTCACATAAAAAAAAAAAAAAAAAAAAAGACTCGAAATGGCCTAAAACGTGCTCCTAGACACTTTCTGTGGGAACTTATTTTTTTACTAACAAATTTTCTTGACTCCACACTTAGAAAAAAAAAAAAAAAAAATGAAAATCCCATTTTCTATACCAAAACAAGCCACCAGGTGGCCAAAATTTTGCACAAAGGTCGGCCTCATAAAATCCTACCACCCAACCCCAACCATGATCCCATGCACCTCCCCCTTCTCCTGTGAGGTCGATTTTAAAAGTCGTCCAATGTTAAAACTTGGGGCTCCAAATTGCTCCAAATTTCTAGGGTATAAAGAGGGGCCCAAGGGCTACCACTGGCACTATCCCAAATTCCCATGCACCGCTCAAAAAAAAAAAACGCTTCACTTTGAAGTTTAAAAATCGAAATTGCAGTACCCAAAAAAAACACCAGGGGCGCCACATTTTTTGAGCAAGTCCGCTGGGCCTAGACCTATCCCAGGGTGGTCGCCGAATTCCCATGCACCGCTGCGTTCTCGAACTAGCTCAAAAAAGCCGTTTTTAAAAAGTGGTAGATGGCTCTTAACCTAACCCTAACCCTAACCCTAACCCTAACCCTAACCCTAACCCTAACCCTAACCCTAATTCCTGCAGATTCAGGATCGGACCGAGCCCAGCTAAAAAAGGGTCAGAAAAAAAAAAAAAAAAAAAAAAACCATAACCCAAACAATTTGACCCAGTGAATGGGTCATGACATGACTTGAGCCAACACAGACTACCCGATCGACTACCAGACAACTTCACCAAACCAAGTAAGTGCAATAACAACTTCACCAAACCAAGTAAGTGCAATAACCGCCTCTCCATGCATTGTCAATGGGGGAAATCTGTTTTGGGGGAAATGCAGCCATGGGCGGCGCCATCTTGAAAAAAATAAAAAAAAAAAAAAAAAAAAATTGAATGAATTTTCAAAATTCGAATTAGAAAAACAACAACAAACAAAATTTGAATTGAATTTTCAAATTTCAAAAAAAAAAAAATAAAAAAAAATTCTAATAAAAAAAAAATAAAAAAATTGAATGAATTTTCACATTAAAAAAAAAAAAAAAAAAAAAAGACTCGAAATGGCCTAAAACGTGCTCCTAGACACTTTCTGTGGGAACTTATTTTTTTACTAACAAATTTTCTTGAGTCCACACTTAGAAAAATAAAAATAAAAAATGAAAATCCCATTTTCTATACCAAAACAAGCAACCAGGTGGCCAAAATTTTGCACAAAGGTCGGCCTCATAAAATCCTACCACCCAACCCCAACCATGATCCCATGATCCACCCCCTTCCCCCGTGAGGTCGATTTTAAAAGTCGTCCAATGTTAAAACTTGGGGCTCCAAATTGCTCCAAATTTCTAGGGGATGTAGAGGGGACCAAGGGCTACCACTGGCACTATTCAGAATTCCCATGATCCAATAAAAAAAAAAAAACGCTTCACTTTTAAACTTTAAAATCGAAATTGCAGTACCCAAAAAAAACGCCAGGGGCGCCACATTTTTTAAGCAAGTCCGCTGGGCCTAGACCTATCCGTGGGTGGTAAAAGAATTCCCATGATCCACTCGGTTCTCGAACTAGCTCAAAAATGCCGTTTTTCAAAAGTGGTAGATGGCTCTTAACCTAACCCTAACCCTAACCCTAACCCTAACCCTAACCCTAACCCTAACCCTAACCCTAACCCTAACCCTAACCCTAACCCTAACCCTAACCCTAACCCTAACCCTAACCCTAACCCTAACCCTAACCCTAACCCTAACCCTAACCCTAACCCTAACCCTAACCCTAACCCTAACCCTAACCCTAACCCTAACCCTAACCCTAACCCTAACCCTAACCCTAACCCTAACCCTAACCCTAACCCTAACCCTAACCCTAACCCTAACCCTAACCCTAACCCTAACCCTAACCCTTAACCTAACCCTAACCCTAACCCTAACCCTAACCCTAACCCTAACCCTAACCCTAACCCTAACCACTTTGGTTAAAACCCCCTATCCTAATCTTAATCTTAATCTTAATCCTAACCTTAACCTTTAGCCTTATTCCCTAACCCTAACCCTTAAAAAAAAAAAAAAAAAAAAAAAAAAAAATTGGTTTTAATTTATTTTCTCGGCCTAGGAAGGGGCTAGAAACATAATTCCTGCAGATTCAGGATCGGACCGAGCCCAGCTAAAAAAAGGTTAAAAAAAAAAAAAAAAAAAGATGAACTCTCTCGGCACTCTCCCATGTGCCGCTGCGCGGCACATGTTTGAGTGCCTTCTACTCAACCTAACCCTTAAAAAAAAAAAAAATTGGTTTTAAGTTATTTTCTCGGCCTAGGAAGGGGCTAGAAACATAATTCCTGCAGATTCAGGATCGGACCGAGCCCAGCTAAAAAAGGGTTAGAAAAAAAAAAAAAAAAAAAAAAAAAAACCATAACCCAAACAATTTGACCCAGTGAATGGGTCATGACATGACTTGAGCCAACACAGACTACCCGATCGACTACCTGACAACTTCACCAAACCAAGTAAGTGCAATAACAACTTCACCAAACCAAGTAAGTGCAATAACCGCCTCTCCATGCATTGTCAATGGGGGAAATCTGTTTTGGGGAAAATGCAGCTATGGGCGGCGCCATCTTGAAAAAAAAAAAAAAATAAATTGAATGAATTTTCAAAATTCGAATTAGAAAAACAACAAACAAAATTTGAATTGAATTTTCAAAAAAAAAAAAAAAAAAAATATATATCAAATTTCTAATTAAAAAAAAAAAAAAAAAAAAAAAATTGAATGAATTTTCACATAAAAAAAAAAAAAAAAAAAAGACTCGAAATGGCCTAAAACGTGCTCCTAGACACTTTCTGTGGGAACTTATTTTTTTACTAACAAATTTTCTTGACTCCACACTTAGAAAAAAAAAAAAAAAAAAATGAAAATCCCATTTTCTATACCAAAACAAGCCACCAGGTGGCCAAAATTTTGCACAAAGGTCGGCCTCATAAAATCCTACCACCCAACCCCAACCATGATCCCATGCACCTCCCCCTTCTCCTGTGAGGTCGATTTTAAAAGTCGTCCAATGTTAAAACTTGGGG
This sequence comes from Gadus chalcogrammus, assembly GCF_026213295.1. Taxonomy (NCBI): domain Eukaryota; kingdom Metazoa; phylum Chordata; class Actinopteri; order Gadiformes; family Gadidae; genus Gadus; species Gadus chalcogrammus. The sequence continues at coordinate 24,927,232 of NC_079413.1, read as the reverse complement.
CTCCAAATTGCTCCAAATTTCTAGGGTATAAAGAGGGGCCCAAGGGCTACCACTGGCACTATCCCAAATTCCCATGCACCGCTCAAAAAAAAAAAACGCTTCACTTTGAAGTTTAAAAATCGAAATTGCAGTACCCAAAAAAAACACCAGGGGCGCCACATTTTTTGAGCAAGTCCGCTGGGCCTAGACCTATCCCAGGGTGGTCGCCGAATTCCCATGCACCGCTGCGTTCTCGAACTAGCTCAAAAAAGCCGTTTTTAAAAAGTGGTAGATGGCTCTTAACCTAACCCTAACCCTAACCCTAACCCTAACCCTAACCCTAACCCTAACCCTAACCCTAAACCCCCTATCCTAACCCTAACCCTAACCCTAACCCTAACCCTAACCCTAACCCTAACCCTAACCACTTTGGTTAAAACCCCCTATCCTAATCTTAATCTTAATCTTAATCCTAACCTTAACCTTTAGCCTTATTCCCTAACCCTAACCCTTAAAAAAAAAAAAAAAAAAAAAAAAAAAAAAAATTGGTTTTAATTTATTTTCTCGGCCTAGGAAGGGGCTAGAAACATAATTCCTGCAGATTCAGGATCGGACCGAGCCCAGCTAAAAAAAGGTTAAAAAAAAAAAAAAAAAAGATGAACTCTCTCGGCACTCTCCCATGTGCCGCTGCGCGGCACATGTTTGAGTGCCTTCTACTCAACCTAACCCTTAAAAAAAAAAAAAATTGGTTTTAAGTTATTTTCTCGGCCTAGGAAGGGGCTAGAAACATAATTCCTGCAGATTCAGGATCGGACCGAGCCCAGCTAAAAAAGGGTTAGAAAAAAAAAAAAAAAAAAAAAAAAACCATAACCCAAACAATTTGACCCAGTGAATGGGTCATGACATGACTTGAGCCAACACAGACTACCCGATCGACTACCTGACAACTTCACCAAACCAAGTAAGTGCAATAACAACTTCACCAAACCAAGTAAGTGCAATAACCGCCTCTCCATGCATTGTCAATGGGGGAAATCTGTTTTGGGGAAAATGCAGCTATGGGCGGCGCCATCTTGAAAAAAAAAAAAAATAAATTGAATGAATTTTCAAAATTCGAATTAGAAAAACAACAAACAAAATTTGAATTGAATTTTAAAAAAAAAAAAAAAAAAAATATATATCAAATTTCTAATTAAAAAAAAAAAAAAAAAAAAAAAATTGAATGAATTTTCACATAAAAAAAAAAAAAAAAAAAAAGACTCGAAATGGCCTAAAACGTGCTCCTAGACACTTTCTGTGGGAACTTATTTTTTTACTAACAAATTTTCTTGACTCCACACTTAGAAAAAAAAAAAAAAAAAATGAAAATCCCATTTTCTATACCAAAACAAGCCACCAGGTGGCCAAAATTTTGCACAAAGGTCGGCCTCATAAAATCCTACCACCCAACCCCAACCATGATCCCATGCACCTCCCCCTTCTCCTGTGAGGTCGATTTTAAAAGTCGTCCAATGTTAAAACTTGGGGCTCCAAATTGCTCCAAATTTCTAGGGTATAAAGAGGGGCCCAAGGGCTACCACTGGCACTATCCCAAATTCCCATGCACCGCTCAAAAAAAAAAAACGCTTCACTTTGAAGTTTAAAAATCGAAATTGCAGTACCCAAAAAAAACACCAGGGGCGCCACATTTTTTGAGCAAGTCCGCTGGGCCTAGACCTATCCCAGGGTGGTCGCCGAATTCCCATGCACCGCTGCGTTCTCGAACTAGCTCAAAAAAGCCGTTTTTAAAAAGTGGTAGATGGCTCTTAACCTAACCCTAACCCTAACCCTAACCCTAACCCTAACCCTAACCCTAACCCTAACCCTAATTCCTGCAGATTCAGGATCGGACCGAGCCCAGCTAAAAAAGGGTCAGAAAAAAAAAAAAAAAAAAAAAAACCATAACCCAAACAATTTGACCCAGTGAATGGGTCATGACATGACTTGAGCCAACACAGACTACCCGATCGACTACCAGACAACTTCACCAAACCAAGTAAGTGCAATAACAACTTCACCAAACCAAGTAAGTGCAATAACCGCCTCTCCATGCATTGTCAATGGGGGAAATCTGTTTTGGGGGAAATGCAGCCATGGGCGGCGCCATCTTGAAAAAAATAAAAAAAAAAAAAAAAAAAAAATTGAATGAATTTTCAAAATTCGAATTAGAAAAACAACAACAAACAAAATTTGAATTGAATTTTCAAATTTCAAAAAAAAAAAAATAAAAAAAAATTCTAATAAAAAAAAAATAAAAAAATTGAATGAATTTTCACATTAAAAAAAAAAAAAAAAAAAAAGACTCGAAATGGCCTAAAACGTGCTCCTAGACACTTTCTGTGGGAACTTATTTTTTTACTAACAAATTTTCTTGAGTCCACACTTAGAAAAATAAAAATAAAAAATGAAAATCCCATTTTCTATACCAAAACAAGCAACCAGGTGGCCAAAATTTTGCACAAAGGTCGGCCTCATAAAATCCTACCACCCAACCCCAACCATGATCCCATGATCCACCCCCTTCCCCCGTGAGGTCGATTTTAAAAGTCGTCCAATGTTAAAACTTGGGGCTCCAAATTGCTCCAAATTTCTAGGGGATGTAGAGGGGACCAAGGGCTACCACTGGCACTATTCAGAATTCCCATGATCCAATAAAAAAAAAAAACGCTTCACTTTTAAACTTTAAAATCGAAATTGCAGTACCCAAAAAAAACGCCAGGGGCGCCACATTTTTTAAGCAAGTCCGCTGGGCCTAGACCTATCCGTGGGTGGTAAAAGAATTCCCATGATCCACTCGGTTCTCGAACTAGCTCAAAAATGCCGTTTTTCAAAAGTGGTAGATGGCTCTTAACCTAACCCTAACCCTAACCCTAACCCTAACCCTAACCCTAACCCTAACCCTAACCCTAACCCTAACCCTAACCCTAACCCTAACCCTAACCCTAACCCTAACCCTAACCCTAACCCTATGCATTTTACCTACTTTTCTTTCAGATTCATAGACTACATCCTGACTTGCATAAATAAATAATATAATAATAAACGAAATAATAATAAACTAACACGTGATGACGGTTAGGGGCCGCTTCTGCCATCTGGTGGCTGCTGAGGGGACCTCAACGGAGCACACTTAGGATTTCGCTGTGCAAACATGCTACAGCCAGCACCATATGTGATGCCCGACTCGATATCTCGGCGGGTGAAGGTCGCACGGACTCGGGCTTGGCACCGTTGGAAAGCTGCTCCTCCCTTTGGGGGGGGTGCGTCTGCCTCCCGTTTCTCTAGCACCTTGCTGTCAAAAGATATCCACCGAAAACGGTCTGCACCCGGGTGCAGTGTGGTTAAAACCCCCTATCCTAACCCTAACCCTAACCCTAACCCTAACCCTAACCCTAACCCTAACCCTAACCCTAACCCTTCCCTAACCCTAACCCTTAAAAAAAAAAAAAAAAAAAAAAAAAAAAAAAATTGGTTTTAATTTATTTTCTCGGCCTAGGAAGGGGCTAGAAACATAATTCCTGCAGATTCAGGATCGGACCGAGCCCAGCTAAAAAAAGGTTAAAAAAAAAAAAAAAAAAGATGAACTCTCTCGGCACTCTCCCATGTGCCGCTGCGCGGCACATGTTTGAGTGCCTTCTACTCAACCTAACCCTTAAAAAAAAAAAAAATTGGTTTTAAGTTATTTTCTCGGCCTAGGAAGGGGCTAGAAACATAATTCCTGCAGATTCAGGATCGGACCGAGCCCAGCTAAAAAAGGGTTAGAAAAAAAAAAAAAAAAAAAAAAAAACCATAACCCAAACAATTTGACCCAGTGAATGGGTCATGACATGACTTGAGCCAACACAGACTACCCGATCGACTACCTGACAACTTCACCAAACCAAGTAAGTGCAATAACAACTTCACCAAACCAAGTAAGTGCAATAACCGCCTCTCCATGCATTGTCAATGGGGGAAATCTGTTTTGGGGAAAATGCAGCTATGGGCGGCGCCATCTTGAAAAAAAAAAAAAATAAATTGAATGAATTTTCAAAATTCGAATTAGAAAAACAACAAACAAAATTTGAATTGAATTTTCAAAAAAAAAAAAAAAAAAAATATATATCAAATTTCTAATTAAAAAAAAAAAAAAAAAAAAAAAATTGAATGAATTTTCACATAAAAAAAAAAAAAAAAAAAAAGACTCGAAATGGCCTAAAACGTGCTCCTAGACACTTTCTGTGGGAACTTATTTTTTTACTAACAAATTTTCTTGACTCCACACTTAGAAAAAAAAAAAAAAAAAAAATGAAAATCCCATTTTCTATACCAAAACAAGCCACCAGGTGGCCAAAATTTTGCACAAAGGTCGGCCTCATAAAATCCTACCACCCAACCCCAACCATGATCCCATGCACCTCCCCCTTCTCCTGTGAGGTCGATTTTAAAAGTCGTCCAATGTTAAAACTTGGGGCTCCAAATTGCTCCAAATTTCTAGGGTATAAAGAGGGGCCCAAGGGCTACCACTGGCACTATCCCAAATTCCCATGCACCGCTCAAAAAAAAAAAACGCTTCACTTTGAAGTTTAAAAATCGAAATTGCAGTACCCAAAAAAAACACCAGGGGCGCCACATTTTTTGAGCAAGTCCGCTGGGCCTAGACCTATCCCAGGGTGGTCGCCGAATTCCCATGCACCGCTGCGTTCTCGAACTAGCTCAAAAAAGCCGTTTTTAAAAAGTGGTAGATGGCTCTTAACCTAACCCTAACCCTAACCCTAACCCTAACCCTAACCCTAACCCTAACCCTAACCCTTAAAAAAAAAAAAAAAAAAAAAAAAAAAAAATTGGTTTTAATTTATTTTCTCGGCCTAGGAAGGGGCTAGAAACATAATTCCTGCAGATTCAGGATCGGACCGAGCCCAGCTAAAAAAAGGTTAAAAAAAAAAAAAAAAAAAGATGAACTCTCTCGGCACTCTCCCATGTGCCGCTGCGCGGCACATGTTTGAGTGCCTTCTACTCAACCTAACCCTTAAAAAAAAAAAAAATTGGTTTTAAGTTATTTTCTCGGCCTAGGAAGGGGCTAGAAACATAATTCCTGCAGATTCAGGATCGGACCGAGCCCAGCTAAAAAAGGGTTAGAAAAAAAAAAAAAAAAAAAAAAAAAAACCATAACCCAAACAATTTGACCCAGTGAATGGGTCATGACATGACTTGAGCCAACACAGACTACCCGATCGACTACCTGACAACTTCACCAAACCAAGTAAGTGCAATAACAACTTCACCAAACCAAGTAAGTGCAATAACCGCCTCTCCATGCATTGTCAATGGGGGAAATCTGTTTTGGGGAAAATGCAGCCATGGGCGGCGCCATCTTTAAAAAAAAAAAAAAAAAAATTGAATGAATTTTCAAAATTCGAATTAGAAAAACAACAAACAAAATTTGAATTGAATTTTCAAAAAAAAAAAAAAAAAAATATATATCAAATTTCTAATTAAAAAAAAAAAAAAAAAAAAAAAATTGAATGAATTTTCACATAAAAAAAAAAAAAAAAAAAAAGACTCGAAATGGCCTAAAACGTGCTCCTAGACACTTTCTGTGGGAACTTATTTTTTTACTAACAAATTTTCTTGACTCCACACTTAGAAAAAAAAAAAAAAAAAATGAAAATCCCATTTTCTATACCAAAACAAGCCACCAGGTGGCCAAAATTTTGCACAAAGGTCGGCCTCATAAAATCCTACCACCCAACCCCAACCATGATCCCATGCACCTCCCCCTTCTCCTGTGAGGTCGATTTAAAAGTCGTCCAATGTTAAAACTTGGGGCTCCAAATTGCTCCAAATTTCTAGGGTATAAAGAGGGGCCCAAGGGCTACCACTGGCACTATCCCAAATTCCCATGCACCGCTCAAAAAAAAAAAACGCTTCACTTTGAAGTTTAAAAATCGAAATTGCAGTACCCAAAAAAAACACCAGGGGCGCCACATTTTTTGAGCAAGTCCGCTGGGCCTAGACCTATCCCAGGGTGGTCGCCGAATTCCCATGCACCGCTGCGTTCTCGAACTAGCTCAAAAAAGCCGTTTTTAAAAAGTGGTAGATGGCTCTTAACCTAACCCTAACCCTAACCCTAACCCTAACCCTAACCCTAACCCTAACCCTAACCCTAACCCTTAAAAAAAAAAAAAAAAAAAAAAAAAAAAATTGGTTTTAATTTATTTTCTCGGCCTAGGAAGGGGCTAGAAACATAATTCCTGCAGATTCAGGATCGGACCGAGCCCAGCTAAAAAAAGGTTAAAAAAAAAAAAAAAAAAGATGAACTCTCTCGGCACTCTCCCATGTGCCGCTGCGCGGCACATGTTTGAGTGCCTTCTACTCAACCTAACCCTTAAAAAAAAAAAAAATTGGTTTTAAGTTATTTTCTCGGCCTAGGAAGGGGCTAGAAACATAATTCCTGCAGATTCAGGATCGGACCGAGCCCAGCTAAAAAAGGGTTAGAAAAAAAAAAAAAAAAAAAAAAAAACCATAACCCAAACAATTTGACCCAGTGAATGGGTCATGACATGACTTGAGCCAACACAGACTACCCGATCGACTACCTGACAACTTCACCAAACCAAGTAAGTGCAATAACAACTTCACCAAACCAAGTAAGTGCAATAACCGCCTCTCCATGCATTGTCAATGGGGGAAATCTGTTTTGGGGAAAATGCAGCTATGGGCGGCGCCATCTTGAAAAAAAAAAAAAATAAATTGAATGAATTTTCAAAATTCGAATTAGAAAAACAACAAACAAAATTTGAATTGAATTTTCAAAAAAAAAAAAAAAAAAAATATATATCAAATTTCTAATTAAAAAAAAAAAAAAAAAAAAAAATTGAATGAATTTTCACATAAAAAAAAAAAAAAAAAAAAAGACTCGAAATGGCCTAAAACGTGCTCCTAGACACTTTCTGTGGGAACTTATTTTTTTACTAACAAATTTTCTTGACTCCACACTTAGAAAAAAAAAAAAAAAAAAATGAAAATCCCATTTTCTATACCAAAACAAGCCACCAGGTGGCCAAAATTTTGCACAAAGGTCGGCCTCATAAAATCCTACCACCCAACCCCAACCATGATCCCATGCACCTCCCCCTTCTCCTGTGAGGTCGATTTTAAAAGTCGTCCAATGTTAAAACTTGGGGCTCCAAATTGCTCCAAATTTCTAGGGTATAAAGAGGGGCCCAAGGGCTACCACTGGCACTATCCCAAATTCCCATGCACCGCTCAAAAAAAAAAACGCTTCACTTTGAAGTTTAAAAATCGAAATTGCAGTACCCAAAAAAAACACCAGGGGCGCCACATTTTTTGAGCAAGTCCGCTGGGCCTAGACCTATCCCAGGGTGGTCGCCGAATTCCCATGCACCGCTGCGTTCTCGAACTAGCTCAAAAAAGCCGTTTTTAAAAAGTGGTAGATGGCTCTTAACCTAACCCTAACCCTAACCCTAACCCTAACCCTAACCCTAACCCTAACCCTAACCCTAACCACTTTGGTTAAAACCCCCTATCCTAATCTTAATCTTAATCTTAATCCTAACCTTAACCTTTAGCCTTATTCCCTAACCCTAACCCTTAAAAAAAAAAAAAAAAAAAAAAAAAAAAAATTGGTTTTAATTTATTTTCTCGGCCTAGGAAGGGGCTAGAAACATAATTCCTGCAGATTCAGGATCGGACCGAGCCCAGCTAAAAAAAGGTTAAAAAAAAAAAAAAAAAAAGATGAACTCTCTCGGCACTCTCCCATGTGCCGCTGCGCGGCACATGTTTGAGTGCCTTCTACTCAACCTAACCCTTAAAAAAAAAAAAAATTGGTTTTAAGTTATTTTCTCGGCCTAGGAAGGGGCTAGAAACATAATTCCTGCAGATTCAGGATCGGACCGAGCCCAGCTAAAAAAGGGTTAGAAAAAAAAAAAAAAAAAAAAAAAAAACCATAACCCAAACAATTTGACCCAGTGAATGGGTCATGACATGACTTGAGCCAACACAGACTACCCGATCGACTACCTGACAACTTCACCAAACCAAGTAAGTGCAATAACAACTTCACCAAACCAAGTAAGTGCAATAACCGCCTCTCCATGCATTGTCAATGGGGGAAATCTGTTTTGGGGAAAATGCAGCTATGGGCGGCGCCATCTTGAAAAAAAAAAAAAATAAATTGAATGAATTTTCAAAATTCGAATTAGAAAAACAACAAACAAAATTTGAATTGAATTTTCAAAAAAAAAAAAAAAAAAATATATATCAAATTTCTAATTAAAAAAAAAAAAAAAAAAAAAAATTGAATGAATTTTCACATAAAAAAAAAAAAAAAAAAAGACTCGAAATGGCCTAAAACGTGCTCCTAGACACTTTCTGTGGGAACTTATTTTTTTACTAACAAATTTTCTTGACTCCACACTTAGAAAAAAAAAAAAAAAAAAATGAAAATCCCATTTTCTATACCAAAACAAGCCACCAGGTGGCCAAAATTTTGCACAAAGGTCGGCCTCATAAAATCCTACCACCCAACCCCAACCATGATCCCATGCACCTCCCCCTTCTCCTGTGAGGTCGATTTTAAAAGTCGTCCAATGTTAAAACTTGGGGCTCCAAATTGCTCCAAATTTCTAGGGTATAAAGAGGGGCCCAAGGGCTACCACTGGCACTATCCCAAATTCCCATGCACCGCTCAAAAAAAAAAAACGCTTCACTTTGAAGTTTAAAAATCGAAATTGCAGTACCCAAAAAAAACACCAGGGGCGCCACATTTTTTGAGCAAGTCCGCTGGGCCTAGACCTATCCCAGGGTGGTCGCCGAATTCCCATGCACCGCTGCGTTCTCGAACTAGCTCAAAAAAGCCGTTTTTAAAAAGTGGTAGATGGCTCTTAACCTAACCCTAACCCTAACCCTAACCCTAACCCTAACCCTAACCCTAACCCTAACCCTAAACCCCCTATCCTAACCCTAACCCTAACCCTAACCCTAACCCTAACCCTAACCCTAACCCTAACCACTTTGGTTAAAACCCCCTATCCTAATCTTAATCTTAATCTTAATCCTAACCTTAACCTTTAGCCTTATTCCCTAACCCTAACCCTTAAAAAAAAAAAAAAAAAAAAAAAAAAAAATTGGTTTTAATTTATTTTCTCGGCCTAGGAAGGGGCTAGAAACATAATTCCTGCAGATTCAGGATCGGACCGAGCCCAGCTAAAAAAAGGTTAAAAAAAAAAAAAAAAAAGATGAACTCTCTCGGCACTCTCCCATGTGCCGCTGCGCGGCACATGTTTGAGTGCCTTCTACTCAACCTAACCCTTAAAAAAAAAAAAAATTGGTTTTAAGTTATTTTCTCGGCCTAGGAAGGGGCTAGAAACATAATTCCTGCAGATTCAGGATCGGACCGAGCCCAGCTAAAAAAGGGTTAGAAAAAAAAAAAAAAAAAAAAAAAAAACCATAACCCAAACAATTTGACCCAGTGAATGGGTCATGACATGACTTGAGCCAACACAGACTACCCGATCGACTACCTGACAACTTCACCAAACCAAGTAAGTGCAATAACAACTTCACCAAACCAAGTAAGTGCAATAACCGCCTCTCCATGCATTGTCAATGGGGGAAATCTGTTTTGGGGAAAATGCAGCTATGGGCGGCGCCATCTTGAAAAAAAAAAAAAATAAATTGAATGAATTTTCAAAATTCGAATTAGAAAAACAACAAACAAAATTTGAATTGAATTTTCAAAAAAAAAAAAAAAAAAAATATATATCAAATTTCTAATTAAAAAAAAAAAAAAAAAAAAAAAATTGAATGAATTTTCACATAAAAAAAAAAAAAAAAAAAAAGACTCGAAATGGCCTAAAACGTGCTCCTAGACACTTTCTGTGGGAACTTATTTTTTTACTAACAAATTTTCTTGACTCCACACTTAGAAAAAAAAAAAAAAAAAAAATGAAAATCCCATTTTCTATACCAAAACAAGCCACCAGGTGGCCAAAATTTTGCACAAAGGTCGGCCTCATAAAATCCTACCACCCAACCCCAACCATGATCCCATGCACCTCCCCCTTCTCCTGTGAGGTCGATTTTAAAAGTCGTCCAATGTTAAAACTTGGGGCTCCAAATTGCTCCAAATTTCTAGGGTATAAAGAGGGGCCCAAGGGCTACCACTGGCACTATCCCAAATTCCCATGCACCGCTCAAAAAAAAAAAACGCTTCACTTTGAAGTTTAAAAATCGAAATTGCAGTACCCAAAAAAAAACACCAGGGGCGCCACATTTTTTGAGCAAGTCCGCTGGGCCTAGACCTATCCCAGGGTGGTCGCCGAATTCCCATGCACCGCTGCGTTCTCGAACTAGCTCAAAAAAGCCGTTTTTTAAAAAGTGGTAGATGGCTCTTAACCTAACCCTAACCCTAACCCTAACCCTAACCCTAACCCTAACCCTAACCCTAACCCTAATTCCTGCAGATTCAGGATCGGACCGAGCCCAGCTAAAAAAGGGTCAGAAAAAAAAAAAAAAAAAAAAAAAACCATAACCCAAACAATTTGACCCAGTGAATGGGTCATGACATGACTTGAGCCAACACAGACTACCCGATCGACTACCAGACAACTTCACCAAACCAAGTAAGTGCAATAACAACTTCACCAAACCAAGTAAGTGCAATAACCGCCTCTCCATGCATTGTCAATGGGGGAAATCTGTTTTGGGGGAAATGCAGCCATGGGCGGCGCCATCTTGAAAAAAATAAAAAAAAAAAAAAAAAAAAATTGAATGAATTTTCAAAATTCGAATTAGAAAAACAACAACAAACAAAATTTGAATTGAATTTTCAAATTTCAAAAAAAAAAAAAAATAAAAAAAAATTCTAATAAAAAAAAAATAAAAAAATTGAATGAATTTTCACATTAAAAAAAAAAAAAAAAAAAAGACTCGAAATGGCCTAAAACGTGCTCCTAGACACTTTCTGTGGGAACTTATTTTTTTACTAACAAATTTTCTTGAGTCCACACTTAGAAAAATAAAAATAAAAAATGAAAATCCCATTTTCTATACCAAAACAAGCAACCAGGTGGCCAAAATTTTGCACAAAGGTCGGCCTCATAAAATCCTACCACCCAACCCCAACCATGATCCCATGATCCACCCCCTTCCCCCGTGAGGTCGATTTTAAAAGTCGTCCAATGTTAAAACTTGGGGCTCCAAATTGCTCCAAATTTCTAGGGGATGTAGAGGGGACCAAGGGCTACCACTGGCACTATTCAGAATTCCCATGATCCAATAAAAAAAAAAAAACGCTTCACTTTTAAACTTTAAAATCGAAATTGCAGTACCCAAAAAAAAAACGCCAGGGGCGCCACATTTTTTAAGCAAGTCCGCTGGGCCTAGACCTATCCGTGGGTGGTAAAAGAATTCCCATGATCCACTCGGTTCTCGAACTAGCTCAAAAATGCCGTTTTTCAAAAGTGGTAGATGGCTCTTAACCTAACCCTAACCCTAACCCTAACCCTAACCCTAACCCTAACCCTAACCCTAACCCTAACCCTAACCCTAACCCTAACCCTAACCCTAACCCTAACCCTAACCCTAACCCTAACCCTAACCCTAACCCTAACCCTAACCCTAACCCTAACCCTAACCCTAACCCTAACCCTAACCCCTAACCCCTAACCCTAACCCTAACCCTAACCCTAACCCTAACCCTAACCCTAACCCTAACCCTAACCCTAACCCTAACCCTAACCCTTAAAAAAAAAAAAAATTGGTTTTAAGTTATTTTCTCGGCCTAGGAAGGGGCTAGAAACATAATTCCTGCAGATTCAGGATCGGACCGAGCCCAGCTAAAAAAGGGTTAGAAAAAAAAAAAAAAAAAAAAAAAAAACCATAACCCAAACAATTTGACCCAGTGAATGGGTCATGACATGACTTGAGCCAACACAGACTACCCGATCGACTACCTGACAACTTCACCAAACCAAGTAAGTGCAATAACAACTTCACCAAACCAAGTAAGTGCAATAACCGCCTCTCCATGCATTGTCAATGGGGGAAATCTGTTTTGGGGAAAATGCAGCTATGGGCGGCGCCATCTTGAAAAAAAAAAAAAATAAATTGAATGAATTTTCAAAATTCGAATTAGAAAAACAACAAACAAAATTTGAATTGAATTTTCAAAAAAAAAAAAAAAAAAATATATATCAAATTTTTAATTAAAAAAAAAAAAAAAAAAAAAAAATTGAATGAATTTTCACATAAAAAAAAAAAAAAAAAAAAGACTCGAAATGGCCTAAAACGTGCTCCTAGACACTTTCTGTGGGAACTTATTTTTTTACTAACAAATTTTCTTGACTCCACACTTAGAAAAAAAAAAAAAAAAAAATGAAAATCCCATTTTCTATACCAAAACAAGCCACCAGGTGGCCAAAATTTTGCACAAAGGTCGGCCTCATAAAATCCTACCACCCAACCCCAACCATGATCCCATGCACCTCCCCCTTCTCCTGTGAGGTCGATTTTAAAAGTCGTCCAATGTTAAAACTTGGGGCTCCAAATTGCTCCAAATTTCTAGGGTATAAAGAGGGGCCCAAGGGCTACCACTGGCACTATCCCAAATTCCCATGCACCGCTCAAAAAAAAAAAACGCTTCACTTTGAAGTTTAAAAATCGAAATTGCAGTACCCAAAAAAAACACCAGGGGCGCCACATTTTTTGAGCAAGTCCGCTGGGCCTAGACCTATCCCAGGGTGGTCGCCGAATTCCCATGCACCGCTGCGTTCTCGAACTAGCTCAAAAAAGCCGTTTTTAAAAAGTGGTAGATGGCTCTTAACCTAACCCTAACCCTAACCCTAACCCTAACCCTAACCCTAACCCTAACCCTAACCCTAAACCCCCTATCCTAACCCTAACCCTAACCCTAACCCTAACCCTAACCCTAACCCTAACCCTAACCACTTTGGTTAAAACCCCCTATCCTAATCTTAATCTTAATCTTAATCCTAACCTTAACCTTTAGCCTTATTCCCTAACCCTAACCCTTAAAAAAAAAAAAAAAAAAAAAAAAAAAAAATTGGTTTTAATTTATTTTCTCGGCCTAGGAAGGGGCTAGAAACATAATTCCTGCAGATTCAGGATCGGACCGAGCCCAGCTAAAAAAAGGTTAAAAAAAAAAAAAAAAAAAGATGAACTCTCTCGGCACTCTCCCATGTGCCGCTGCGCGGCACATGTTTGAGTGCCTTCTACTCAACCTAACCCTTAAAAAAAAAAAAAATTGGTTTTAAGTTATTTTCTCGGCCTAGGAAGGGGCTAGAAACATAATTCCTGCAGATTCAGGATCGGACCGAGCCCAGCTAAAAAAGGGTTAGAAAAAAAAAAAAAAAAAAAAAAAACCATAACCCAAACAATTTGACCCAGTGAATGGGTCATGACATGACTTGAGCCAACACAGACTACCCGATCGACTACCTGACAACTTCACCAAACCAAGTAAGTGCAATAACAACTTCACCAAACCAAGTAAGTGCAATAACCGCCTCTCCATGCATTGTCAATGGGGGAAATCTGTTTTGGGGAAAATGCAGCTATGGGCGGCGCCATCTTGAAAAAAAAAAAAAATAAATTGAATGAATTTTCAAAATTCGAATTAGAAAAACAACAAACAAAATTTGAATTGAATTTTCAAAAAAAAAAAAAAAAAAAAATATATATCAAATTTCTAATTAAAAAAAAAAAAAAAAAAAAAAAAATTGAATGAATTTTCACATAAAAAAAAAAAAAAAAAAAGACTCGAAATGGCCTAAAACGTGCTCCTAGACACTTTCTGTGGGAACTTATTTTTTACTAACAAATTTTCTTGACTCCACACTTAGAAAAAAAAAAAAAAAAAAATGAAAATCCCATTTTCTATACCAAAACAAGCCACCAGGTGGCCAAAATTTTGCACAAAGGTCGGCCTCATAAAATCCTACCACCCAACCCCAACCATGATCCCATGCACCTCCCCCTTCTCCTGTGAGGTCGATTTTAAAAGTCGTCCAATGTTAAAACTTGGGGCTCCAAATTGCTCCAAATTTCTAGGGTATAAAGAGGGGCCCAAGGGCTACCACTGGCACTATCCCAAATTCCCATGCACCGCTCAAAAAAAAAAACGCTTCACTTTGAAGTTTAAAAATCGAAATTGCAGTACCCAAAAAAAACACCAGGGGCGCCACATTTTTTGAGCAAGTCCGCTGGGCCTAGACCTATCCCAGGGTGGTCGCCGAATTCCCATGCACCGCTGCGTTCTCGAACTAGCTCAAAAAAGCCGTTTTTAAAAAGTGGTAGATGGCTCTTAACCTAACCCTAACCCTAACCCTAACCCTAACCCTAACCCTAACCCTAACCCTAACCCTAATTCCTGCAGATTCAGGATCGGACCGAGCCCAGCTAAAAAAGGGTCAGAAAAAAAAAAAAAAAAAAAAAAACCATAACCCAAACAATTTGACCCAGTGAATGGGTCATGACATGACTTGAGCCAACACAGACTACCCGATCGACTACCAGACAACTTCACCAAACCAAGTAAGTGCAATAACAACTTCACCAAACCAAGTAAGTGCAATAACCGCCTCTCCATGCATTGTCAATGGGGGAAATCTGTTTTGGGGGAAATGCAGCCATGGGCGGCGCCATCTTGAAAAAAAATAAAAAATAAATAAATAAAAATTGAATGAATTTTCAAAATTCGAATAAGAAAAACAACAACAAACAAAATTTGAATTGAATTTTCAAATTTCAAAAAAAGGAAAAAGAAAAAAAAAATTCTAATTAAAAAAAAAAAAAAAAAATTGAATGAATTTTCACATTAAAAAAAAAAAAAAAAAAAAGACTCGAAATGGCCTAAAACGTGCTCCTAGACACTTTCTGTGGGAACTTATTTTTTTACTAACAAATTTTCTTGAGTCCACACTTAGAAAAATAAAAATAAAAAATGAAAATCCCATTTTCTATACCAAAACAAGCAACCAGGTGGCCAAAATTTTGCACAAAGGTCGGCCTCATAAAATCCTACCACCCAACCCCAACCATGATCCCATGATCCACCCCCTTCCCCGTGAGGTCGATTTTAAAAGTCGTCCAATGTTAAAACTTGGGGCTCCAAATTGCTCCAAATTTCTAGGGGATGTAGAGGGGACCAAGGGCTACCACTGGCACTATTCAGAATTCCCATGATCCAATAAAAAAAAAAAAACGCTTCACTTTTAAACTTTAAAATCGAAATTGCAGTACCCAAAAAAAACGCCAGGGGCGCCACATTTTTTAAGCAAGTCCGCTGGGCCTAGACCTATCCGTGGGTGGTAAAAGAATTCCCATGATCCACTCGGTTCTCGAACTAGCTCAAAAATGCCGTTTTTCAAAAGTGGTAGATGGCTCTTAACCTAACCCTAACCCTAACCCTAACCCTAACCCTAACCCTAACCCTAACCCTAACCCTAACCCTAACCCTAACCCTAACCCTAACCCTAACCCTAACCCTAACCCTAACCCTAACACGTGATGACGGTTAGGGGCCGCTTCTGCCATCTGGTGGCTGCTGAGGGACCTCAACGGAGCACACTTAGGATTTCGCTGTGCAAACATGCTACAGCCAGCACCATATGTGATGCCCGACTCGATATCTCGGCGGGTGAAGGTCGCACGGACTCGGGCTTGGCACCGTTGGAAAGCTGCTCCTCCCTTTGGGGGGGGTGCGTCTGCCTCCCGTTTCTCTAGCACCTTGCTGTCAAAAGATATCCACCGAAAACGGTCTGCACCCGGGTGCAGTGTGGTTAAAACCCCCTATCCTAACCCTAACCCTAACCCTAACCCTAACCCTAACCCTAACCCTAACCCTAACCCTAACCCTTCCCTAACCCTAACCCTTAAAAAAAAAAAAAAAAAAAAAAAAAAAAATTGGTTTTAATTTATTTTCTCGGCCTAGGAAGGGGCTAGAAACATAATTCCTGCAGATTCAGGATCGGACCGAGCCCAGCTAAAAAAAAGGTTAAAAAAAAAAAAAAAAAAAAGATGAACTCTCTCGGCACTCTCCCATGTGCCGCTGCGCGGCACATGTTTGAGTGCCTTCTACTCAACCTACCCTTAAAAAAAAAAAAAAAAAATTGGTTTTAAGTTATTTTCCGGCCTAGGAAGGGGCTAGAAACATAATTCCTGCAGATTCAGGATCGGACCGACCCAGCTAAAAAAGGGTTAGAAAAAAAAAAAAAAAAAAAAAAAAAACCATAACCCAAACAATTTGACCCAGTGAATGGGTCATGACATGACTTGAGCCAACACAGACTACCCGATCGACTACCTGACAACTTCACCAAACCAAGTAAGTGCAATAACAACTTCACCAACCAAGTAAGTGCAATAACCGCCTCTCCATGCATTGTCAATGGGGGAAATCTGTTTTGGGGGAAATAGGCAGCTATGGGCGCGCCATCTTGAAAAAAAAAAAAAAAAAAAATTGAATGAATTTTCAAAATTCGAATTAGAAAAACAACAAAAAACAAAATTTGAATTGAATTTTCAAAAAAAAAAAAAAAAAAAAATATATATCAAAATTTCTAATTAAAAAAAAAAAAAAAAAAAAAAAAATTGAATGAATTTTCACATAAAAAAAAAAAAAAAAAAAAAAGACTCGAAATGGGCCTAAAACGTGCTCCTAGACACTTTCTGTGGGAACCTATTTTTTACTAACAAATTTTCTTGAGTCCACACTTAGAAAAAAAAAAAAAAAAAATGAAAGTCCCATTTTCTATACCAAAACAAGCCACCAGGTGCCAAAATTTGCACAAAGGTCGGCCTCATAAAATCCTACCACCCAACCCCAACCATGATCCCATGCATCCTACCCCCTTCTCCCCTTGAGGTCGATTTTAAAAGTCGTCCAATGTTAAAACTTGGGGCTCCAAATTGCTCCAAATTTCTAGGGTATGTAAGAGGGGACCAAGGGCTACCACTGGCACTATCCAGAATTCCCATGCATCCAGATCAAAAAAAAAAAACGCTTCACTTTTGAACGTTTAAAATCGAAATTGCAGTACCCAAAAAAAAAACAGCCAGGGGCGCCACATTTTTTAAGCAAGTCCGCTGGGCCTAGACCTATCCCTTGGGTGGTAGCAGAATTCCCATGCACCAGCTGCGTTCTCGAACTAGCTCAAAAAATGGCCGTTTTTAAAAAGTGGTAGATGGCTCTTAACCTAACCCTAACCCTAACCCTAACCCTAACCCTAACCCTAACCCTAACCCTAACCCTAATTCCTGCAGATTCAGGATCGGACCGAGCCCAGCTAAAAAAAGGGTTCAGAAAAAAAAAAAAAAAAAAAAAAAACCATAACCCAAACAATTTGACCCAGTGAATGGGCCAATGACATGACTTGAGCCAACACAGACTACCCGATCGACTACCAGACAACTTCACCAAACCAAGTAAGTGCAATAACAACTTCACCAAAACCAAGTAAGTGCAATAACCGCCTCTCCATGCATTGTCAATGGGGGAAATCTGTTTTGGGGGAAATGCAGCCATGGGCGGCGCCATCTTGAAAAAAAAAAAAAAAAAAAAAATTGAATGAAATTTTCAAATTCGAATTAGAAAAACAACAACAAACAAAATTTGAATTTTCAAATTTAAAAAAAAAAAAAAAAAAAAAAAAAAAAAATCTTATTAAAAAAAAAAAAAAAAAAAAAAAATTAATGAATTTTCACATTAAAAAAAAAAAGACTCGAAATGGCCTAAAACGTGCTCCTAGACACTTTCTGTGGGAAACTTATTTTTTTACTAACAAATTTTCTTGACTCCACACTTAGAAAAAAAAAAAAAAAAAAAATGAAAATCCCATTTCTATACCAAAACAAGCCACCAGGTGGCCAAAATTTTGCACAAAGGTCGGCCTCATAAAATCCTACCACCCAACCCCAACCATGATCCCATGATCCACCCCCTTCCCCCGTGAGGTCGATTTTAAAAGTCGTCCAATGTTAAAACTTGGGGCTCCAAATTGCTTCCAAATTTCTAGGGGATGTAGAAGGGACCAAGGGCTACCACTGGCACTATTCAGAATTCCCATGATCCAATAAAAAAAAAAAAACGCTTCACTTTTAAACTTTAAAATCGAAATTGCAGGTACCCAAAAAAAACGCCAGGGGCGCCACATTTTTTAAGCAAGTCCGCTGGGCCTAGACCTATCCTTGGGTGGTAAAAGAATTCCCATGATCCACCTCGGTTCTCGAACTAGCTCAAAAATGCCGTTTTTCAAAAGTTGTAGATGGCTCTTAACCTAACCCTAACCCTAACCCTAACCCTAACCCTAACCCTAACCCTAACCCTAACCCTAACCCTAACCCTAACCCTAACCCTAACCCTAACCCTAACCATAACCCTAAACCTAACCATAACCATAACCCTAACCCTCCCAAACCATAACCCCAAACTTACACTGCATATCTACAGACCTACACACCCCCGCCTGTAACTACACATATACAGTTGAATGATATATAATAAATAATAATAAACTAACACGTGATGACGGTTAGGGGCCGCTTCTGCCATCTGGTGGCTGCTGAGGGGACCTCTACGGAGCACACTTAGGATTTCGCTGTGCAAACATGCTACAGCCAGCACCATATGTGATGCCCGACTCGATATCTCGGCGGGTGAAGGTCGCACGGACTCGGGCTTGGCACCGTTGGAAAGCTGCTCCTCCCTTTGGGGGGGTGCGTCTGCCTCCCGTTTCTCTAGCACCTTGCTGTCAAAAGATATCCACCGAAAACGGTCTGCACCCGGGTGCAGTGTGGTTAAAACCCCCTATCCTAACCCTAACCCTAACCCTAACCCTAACCCTAACCCTAACCCTAACCCTAACCCTAACCCTAACCCTAACCCTAACCCCTAACCCCAGAAGTCTGGGGTCAAAAGGTCAAAAGGAGACGCCACCACGCCGGGGTGGAGCCAGATCTTCCTGCAAAAACGTGCCCCCCCACATACCGTTCAAAATCCACCCAAAATGTCCTAGAAGCATCCCAAAAAAAAATGATATTATTGGCCATTTTGGCCAACGTTTTGAAAGTAATAAATATTTGAGGGAATATTTTTTTGTTGTGGTTTTAGCAGCGAAATGCACCGTGTGTGTGTGTGTGTGTGTGTGTGTGTGTGTGTGTGTGTGTGTGTGTGTGTTGTGGGTGTGTGTGTGTGTGTGTGTGTGTGTGTGTGTGTGTGTGTGTGTGGGATGTGTGTGTGTGTGTGTGTGGTGTGTTGTCTGTGTGTCTGTGCGTGCGTGTGTGTGCTTGTGTGTGCTTGTGTGTGGTGTGTGTGTGTGTGTCTGTGCATGTGCGTGCGTGTGTGGGTGTGTGTATAACACGCAATTTTATGTTGAAATGCGACGTAATCCAGTGTTCAACGAAACGTACAGTGTCAACGTAGGTATGATTTTGGCGACTGGGTTGGCTCTCAGATATACGTGTTTCTAACAAGATGATATCATTAAAAGTTACATAAAGTAACAGTTTAATAACACAAACGCCGGAAGCACGTGAGCTGCTAGTTTAGCGAAAGCAACCTGACGTCGTTGAAACATGCGAGCGAGCCGATCAACTCCTAATAACTATAAAACTAAAGATCAGACACAATCACTGACTGAAGATTATGCAATTAAAAAGTATATTTCTCGCTAGAAATGTTATTAGAAACACGTTTAACGGTGAATCGGTCCTAAAATATTGCATTTCCCATTCAGATAATAAAGATTAATATAAGCTACGCCGTGTTCCGGAGCCGCGGGGGATTCTGGGAATTGGGGTTCTCAGTTGACAAATGGGGCTTTTGTTAACTTGTTTTGTTGTTAGGATTAAGTGGGTTTAATGGGTTCGGGATGTTATGTGGTTGTGTGTTGTTCTATTAACATTGTTCGTGTGTTCATTATTGTCGACACCGTCACCGAGAGTGACGTGACCATCGTTTCGCGCAGCTGTTCCGTGTTGAAGTCTCGTTCAATAAAAACCAACTCTCGTTGTCGAGCGTGCCCCCCCCCCCTACAAACGTGTCCCCCCCCCCTCAACAAACGTGTCCCCCCCCCCCCCCCCTTCAACTAACGTGTCTCAACAAACGTGTCTCTCCCCCCCCCCCCTCCCCGGTCAACAACAGTCTCCCCCCCCCCCCTAAACAATCGTGTCCACAATTTGCCGCGAAAGCCGTGAAACCCAAACCCCGAAACCCGCCTCCACAGCGGCACACGTGGATACTGTAGGTATAACACGCTATTTTTTACGTTGAAATGCTACGTATCCAGTGTTCATGGAAACGTACACCACTGACGTTTTTTCTTGGCGACTGGGTTGAACAACCTGACGTCGTTGAAACATGCGAGCGAGCCGATAAAATCTTCCTAATAACTATAAAACTAAAGATCAGACACAATCACTGACTGAAGATTATGCAAGTAAAAAGTATATTTCTCGCTAGAAACGTTATTAGAAACACGTTTAACGGTGAATCGGTCCTTAAATATTGCATTTCCCATTCAGATAATAAAGATTAATAAAGATCATACACATTCACTGACTGAAGATTATTCAAGGAAAAAGTACATTTCTCGCTAGAAATGTCATTAGAAACACGTTTAATGGTGAATCTGTCCTAAAATATTGCATTTCCCATTCAGTTAATGCTGGGATTTGCGTATCATATGCACGCGAAATGGACGCATCCTCCCTCCACAGTAGTTAATGCTGGGTTTTGCGTATCATATGCACGCGAAATGGTCATTTGGCGTATGTACTGCACGCATTTTGAAAGTGTCAAACCGTGCGATCTGTACGCATATTGGTGAGACTGGGTTGGGCAAGCACATGGCTGCTGACACCACGGGGGGCCTGAGCTCGTCCTGGTCGTCGACAGCTTGGACGTCTTCCAAGCTGTCGACGTCTTCACATAAGCAGCTACAAGAAAAAACTAACAAACAAATTAATAAATGAAGGAGTGAATGAATAAACAAGTAAATGTTTAAGATGGAGACAAAAGGGGGCCACTCTGCCCTTTTGTGGAATAGTTTGGACATGCCTACAGAATAAAAAACAAACGGCATGTCCACGATGAAACACCGAAGCACTTTACTTCTGCTAACAATAGTCTTTGGGTTCCATTGATTGCATTTCCATTTGATTTGAGGTCAAAATGGCTGCACTTTTCAAAATGGCTGCTCTTTGATGGTTTGAGTGTCAGACTAATGGTTGTTACTTCATGAGGTGGGTGCAGTGGTTTGTCTCGTCTACTTGATGGAGGTATGTGACCACGGATCAAAACAGTTTATGCCTTAAAGTCTAGGGCCCACTGCTAAAGAACAAGGACATACTCCTTGAACACCTAGAGCTTTGACACTGTGTGTGTGTGTGTGTGTGTGTGTGTGTGTGTGTGTGTGTGTGTGTGTGTGTGTGTGTGTGTGTGTGTGTGCGCGCGCGCGCGCGCGCGCGTGTGTGTCCAACTGGAAAAACAAAGTGAAGGAACAGGAATCAATATTGTGTGTGAATATAATAGATTTGATTTGTTGTATTGCGATGCATTTTACCTACTTTTCTTTCAGATTCATAGACTACATCCTGACTTGCATAAATAAATAATATAATAATAAACGAATAATAATAAACTAACACGTGATGACGGTTAGGGGCCGCTTCTGCCATCTGGTGGCTGCTGAGGGGACCTCAACGGAGCACACTTAGGATTTCGCTGTGCAAACATGCTACAGCCAGCACCATATGTGATGCCCGACTCGATATCTCGGCGGGTGAAGGTCGCACGGACTCGGGCTTGGCACCGTTGGAAAGCTGCTCCTCCCTTTGGGGGGGTGCGTCTGCCTCCCGTTTCTCTAGCACCTTGCTGTCAAAAGATATCCACCGAAAACGGTCTGCACCCGGGTGCAGTGTGGTTAAAACCCCCTATCCTAACCCTAACCCTAACCCTAACCCTAACCCTAACCCTAACCCTAACCCTAACCCTTCCCTAACCCTAACCCTTAAAAAAAAAAAAAAAAAAAAAAAAAAAATTGGTTTTAATTTATTTTCTCGGCCTAGGAAGGGGCTAGAAACATAATTCCTGCAGATTCAGGATCGGACCGAGCCCAGCTAAAAAAAGGTTAAAAA
The DNA here is from genome assembly GCF_026213295.1 of Gadus chalcogrammus. Classification (NCBI taxonomy): domain Eukaryota; kingdom Metazoa; phylum Chordata; class Actinopteri; order Gadiformes; family Gadidae; genus Gadus; species Gadus chalcogrammus. The sequence goes on along the minus strand of NC_079413.1, from coordinate 24,905,056 downwards.
AAAAAAAAAAAAAGATGAACTCTCTCGGCACTCTCCCATGTGCCGCTGCGCGGCACATGTTTGAGTGCCTTCTACTCAACCTAACCCTTAAAAAAAAAAAAAATTGGTTTTAAGTTATTTTCTCGGCCTAGGAAGGGGCTAGAAACATAATTCCTGCAGATTCAGGATCGGACCGAGCCCAGCTAAAAAAGGGTTAGAAAAAAAAAAAAAAAAAAAAAAAACCATAACCCAAACAATTTGACCCAGTGAATGGGTCATGACATGACTTGAGCCAACACAGACTACCCGATCGACTACCTGACAACTTCACCAAACCAAGTAAGTGCAATAACAACTTCACCAAACCAAGTAAGTGCAATAACCGCCTCTCCATGCATTGTCAATGGGGGAAATCTGTTTTGGGGAAAATGCAGCTATGGGCGGCGCCATCTTGAAAAAAAAAAAAATAAATTGAATGAATTTTCAAAATTCGAATTAGAAAAACAACAAACAAAATTTGAATTGAATTTTCAAAAAAAAAAAAAAAAAATATATATCAAATTTCTAATTAAAAAAAAAAAAAAAAAAAAAATTGAATGAATTTTCACATAAAAAAAAAAAAAAAAAAAGACTCGAAATGGCCTAAAACGTGCTCCTAGACACTTTCTGTGGGAACTTATTTTTTTACTAACAAATTTTCTTGACTCCACACTTAGAAAAAAAAAAAAAAAAAATGAAAATCCCATTTTCTATACCAAAACAAGCCACCAGGTGGCCAAAATTTTGCACAAAGGTCGGCCTCATAAAATCCTACCACCCAACCCCAACCATGATCCCATGCACCTCCCCCTTCTCCTGTGAGGTCGATTTTAAAAGTCGTCCATGTTAAAACTTGGGGCTCCAAATTGCTCCAAATTTCTAGGGTATAAAGAGGGGCCCAAGGGCTACCACTGGCACTATCCCAAATTCCCATGCACCGCTCAAAAAAAAAAACGCTTCACTTTGAAGTTTAAAAATCGAAATTGCAGTACCCAAAAAAAACCAGGGGCGCCACATTTTTTGAGCAAGTCCGCTGGGCCTAGACCTATCCCAGGGTGGTCGCCGAATTCCCATGCACCGCTGCGTTCTCGAACTAGCTCAAAAAAGCCGTTTTTAAAAAGTGGTAGATGGCTCTTAACCTAACCCTAACCCTAACCCTAACCCTAACCCTAACCCTAACCCTAACCCTAACCCTTAAAAAAAAAAAAAAAAAAAAAAAAAAAATTGGTTTTAATTTATTTTCTCGGCCTAGGAAGGGGCTAGAAACATAATTCCTGCAGATTCAGGATCGGACCGAGCCCAGCTAAAAAAGGTTAAAAAAAAAAAAAAAAAAGATGAACTCTCTCGGCACTCTCCCATGTGCCGCTGCGCGGCACATGTTTGAGTGCCTTCTACTCAACCTAACCCTTAAAAAAAAAAAAATTGGTTTTAAGTTATTTTCCTCGGCCTAGGAAGGGGCTAGAAACTAATCTCCTGCAGATTCAGGATCGGACCTGAGCCCGCTAAAAAAGGGTTAGAAAAAAACAAAAAAAAAAACAAAAACCTGACCCAAACAATTTGACCCAGTGAATGGTCATGACATGACTTGAGCCAACACAGACACCCGATCGACTACAGACAACTTCACCAAACCAAGTAAGTGCAATAACAACTTCACCAAACCAAGTAAGTGCAATAACCGCCTCTCCATGCATTGTCAATGGGGGAAATCTGTTTTGGGGAAAATGCAGCCATGGGCGGCGCCATCTTGAAAAAAAAAAAAAAAATAAATAAAGTGAATTTGAATATTTCAAATTCGAATAGAAAAAACAACAAAAAAAAATTTGAATTGATTTCAAATAAAAAAAAAAAAAAAAAAAAAAAAAAAATTTAATTAATTAAAAAAAAAAAAAAAAAAAAAAATTGAATGAATTTTCACATTAAAAAAAAAATAAAAAAAAAAAAGACTCGAAATGGCCCTAAACGTGCTCCTAGACACTTTCTGTGGGAACTTATTTTTTTACTAACAAATTTTCTTGACTCCACACTTAGAAAAAAAAAAAAAAAAAAAAATTGCAAATCCCATTTTCTATACCAAAAACAAGCCACCAGGTGGCCAAATTTTGCACAAAGGTCGGCCTCATAAAATCCTACCACCCAACCCCAACCATGATCCCATGCACCTCCCCCTTCTCCTGTGAGGTCGATTTTAAAAGTCGTCCAATGTTAAAACTTGGGGCTCCAAATTGCTCCAAATTTCTAGGGTATAAAGAGGGGCCCAAGGGCTACCACTGGCACTATCCCAAATTCCCATGCACCGCTCAAAAAAAAAACGCTTCACTTTGAAGTTTAAAAATCGAAATTGCAGTACCCAAAAAAAACACCAGGGGCGCCACATTTTTTGAGCAAGTCCGCTGGGCCTAGACCTATCCCAGGGTGGTCGCCGAATTCCCATGCACCGCTGCGTTCTCGAACTAGCTCAAAAAAGCCGTTTTTAAAAAGTGGTAGATGGCTCTTAACCTAACCCTAACCCTAACCCTAACCCTAACCCTAACCCTAACCCTAACCCTAACCCTAACCCTTAAAAAAAAAAAAAAAAAAAAAAAAATTGGTTTTAATTTATTTTCTCGGCCTAGGAAGGGGCTAGAAACATAATTCCTGCAGATTCAGGATCGGACCGAGCCCAGCTAAAAAAAGGTTTAAAAAAAAAAAAAAAAAAGATGAACTCTCTCGGCACTCTCCCATGTGCCGCTGCGCGGCACATGGTTGAGTGCCTTCTACTCAACCTAACCCTTAAAAAAAAAAAAAAATTGGTTTTAAGTTATTTTCTCGGCCTAGGAAGGGGCTAGAAACATAATTCCTGCAGATTCAGGATCGGACCGAGCCCAGCTAAAAAAGGGTTAGAAAAAAAAAAAAAAAAAAAAAAAAAAAAACCATAACCCAAACAATTTGACCCAGTGAATGGGTCATGACATGACTTGAGCCAACACAGACTACCCGATCGACTACCTGACAACTTCACCAAACCAAGTAAGTGCAATAAACAACTTCACCAAACCAAGTAAGTGCAATAACCGCCTCTCCATGCATTGTCAATGGGGGAAATCTGTTTTGGGGGAAATGCAGCCATGGGCGGCGCCATCTTGAAAAAAAAAAAAAAAAATAAATTGAATGAATTTTCAAATTCGAATTAAGAAAAACAACAAACAAAATTTGAATTGAATTTTCAAAGAAAAAAAGAAAAAAAAAAAATAGATATCAAGATTTCTAATTAAAAAAAAAAAAAAAAAAAAAAAAAAATTGAATGAATTTTCACATTAAAAAAAAAAAAAAAAAAAAAAAAGACTTCGAAATGGCCTAAAACGTGCTCCTAGACACTTTCTGTGGAACTTATTTTTTACTAACAAATTTTCTTGACTCCACACTTAGAAAAAAAAAAAAAAAAAAATGAAAAACCATTTTCTATACCAAAACAAGCCACCAGGTGGCCAAAATTTTGCACAAAGGTCGGCCTCATAAAATCCTACCACCCAACCCCAACCATGATCCCATGATCACCTCCCCTTCCCCTGTGAGGTCGATTTTAAAAGTCGTCCAATGTTAAAACTTGGGGCTCCAAAGTGCTCCAAATTTCTAGGGTATTAAAGAGGGGACCACGGGCTACCACTGGCACGATCCCGCAAAGTCCCAGTGCACCGCTCAAAAAAAAAAAACGCTTCACTTTGAAGTTTAAAAAATCGAAATTGCAGTACCCAAAAAAAACAACCAGGGGCGCCACATTTTTGAGCAAGTCCGCGGTGGGCCTAGAACCTATCCCAGGGTGGTCGCCGAATTCCCATGCAACCGCTGCGTTCTCGAACTAGCTCAAAAAAAGCCGTGTTTTAAAAGTGGTAGATGGCTCTTAAACCTAACCCTAACCCTAACCTAACCCGAACCCTAACCCTAACCCTAACCCTAACCCTAACCACTTTGGTTAAAACCCACTATCCTAATCTGAATCTTAATCTTAATCCTAACCTTAACCTTTAGGCCTTATTACCTAACCCTAACCCTTAAAAAAAAAAAAAAAAAAAAAAAAAAAAAAAAAATTGGTTTTAATTTATTTTCTCCGGCCTATGAAGGGGCTAGAACAGAATTCCTGCAGATTCAGGATCGGAACCCGAGCCCAGCTAAAAAAAAGGTAAAAAAAAAAAAAAAAAAGATGAACTCTCTCGGCACTCTCCCATGTGCCGCTGCGCGGCACATGGTTGAGTGCCTTCTACTCAACCTAACCCTTAAAAAAAAAAAAAAATTGGTTTTAAGTTATTTTCTCGGCCTAGGAAGGGGCTAGAAACATAATTCCTGCAGATTCAGGATCGGACCGAGCCCAGCTAAAAAAGGGTTAGAAAAAAAAAAAAAAAAAAAAAAAAAACCAAAACCCAAACAATTTGGAACCCAGTGAATGGGTCATGACATGACTTGAGCCAACACAGACTACCCGATCGACTACCATGACAACTTCACCAAACCAAGTAAGTGCAATAACAACTTCACCAAACCAAGTAAGTGCAATAACCGCCTCTCCATGCATTGTCAATGGGGGAAATCTGTTTTGGGGGAAATGCAGCTATGGGCGGCGCCATCTTGAAAAAAAAAAAAAAATAAATTGAATGAATTTTCAAAATTCGAATTAGAAAAACAACACAACAAATTTGAATTGAATTTATTCAAAAAAAAAAAAAAAAAAATATATATCAAATTTTCTAATTAAAAAAAAAAAAAAAAAAAAAAAATTGAATGAATTTCACATAAAAAAAAAAAAAAAAAAAAAGACTCGAAATGGCCTAAACGTGCTCCTAGACACTTTCTGTGGGGAACTTAGTTTTTTACTAACAAATTGTCTGACTCCACACTTAGAAAAAAAAAAAAAAAAAATGAAAATCCCCATTTCTATACCAAAACAAGCCACCAGGTGGACAACATTTTGCACAAAGGTCGGCCTCATAAAATCCTAACCACCCAACCCCAACCATGATCCCATGCACCTCCCCTTCTCCCCTGTGAGGTCGATTTTAAAAAGTCGTCCAATGTTAAAACTTGGGGCTCCAAATTGCTCCAAATTTTATAGGGTATAAAGAGGGGCCCAAGGGCTACCACTGGCACTATCCCCAAATTCCCATGCACCGCTCAAAAAAAAAAAAAACGCTTCACTTTGAAGTTTAAAAATCGAAATTGCGTACCCCAAAAAAAACACCAGGGGCGCCACATTTTTTGAGCAAGTTCCGCTGGGCCTAGACCTATCCCCAGGGGGTCGCCGAATTCCCATGCAACCGCTGCGTTCTCGAACTAGCATCAAAAAAGCCTGGTTTTTTAAAAAGTGGTAGAGGGCTCTTACCTACCCTAACCCTAACCCTAACCCTAACCCTAACCCTAACCCTAACCCTAACCCGAAACCCCCTACCTAAACCCTAAACCCTAACCCTAACCCTAAACCCTACCCTAACCCTAACCCTAACCACTTTGGTTAAAACCCCCTATCCCTAATCCTTGAATATCTTAATCTTAATCCTAACCCTAACCCTTTAGCCTTATTCCCTAACCCTAACCCTTAAAAAAAAAAAAAAAAAAAAAAAAAAAATTGTTTTTAATTTATTTTATCGGCCTAGGAAGGGGCTAGAACATAATTCCTGCAGTTCAGGTCGACCGGCCCAGCTAAAAAAGGTTTAAAAAAAAAAAAAAAAAAGATGAACGCTCTCGGCACCTCTCCCATGTGCCGCTGCGCGGCACATGGTTGAGTGCCTTCTACTCAACCTAACCCTTAAAAAAAAAAAAAAATTTGGTTTTTAAGTTATTTTCTCGGCCTAGGAAGGGGCTAGAAACATAATTCCTGCAGATTCAGGATCGGACGGAGCCCAGCTAAAAAAAGGTTAGAGAAAAAAATAAATAAATAAAAAAACCATAACCCAAACAATTTGACCCAGTGAATGGGTCATGACATGACTTGCGCCACACAGCTACCCGATCGACTACCATGACAACTTCACCAAACCAAGTAAGTGCCAATAACAACTTCACCAACCAAGTAAGTGCAATAACCCCTCTCCATGCATTGTCAATGGGGGAAATCTGTTTGGGGAAATGCAGCCATGGGCGGCGCCATCTTGAAAAAAAAAAAAAAAAATAAAATTGAATGAATTTTCAAAATTCGAATTAGAAAAAACAACAAACAAAATTTGAATTGAATTTTCAAAAAAAGAAAAAAAAAAAAAAAATATATATCAAATTTCTAATTAAAAAAAAAAAAAAAAAAAAAAAATTGAATGAATTTTCACATAAAAAAAACAAAAAAAAAAAAGACTCGAAATGGCCTAAAACTGCTCCTAGACACTTTCTGTGGGAACTTATTTTTTTACTACAAATATTTCTTGACTCCACACTTAGAAAAAAAAAAAAAAATAAAAAATGAAAATCCCATTTTCTATACCAAAACAAGCCACCAGGTGGCCAAAATTTGCACAAAGGGGTGGGGTCGGGCCTCATAAAATCCTACCACCCACCCCAACCATGATGCCCATTGCACCTCCCCCTTCTCCCCCCTGTGAGGGTCGATTGTAAAAAGTCGTCCAATGTTAAACTTGGGGCTCCAAATTGCTCCAAATTCTAGGATGTAGAAAGATGGGACCAAAGGGCTATACCACTGGCACTATTCCAGAATGCCCATGCAATCACAGATCAAAAAAAACGCTTCACTTTGAAACTTTAAAAATCGAAATTGCAGTACACCAAAAAAAAAACACCAGGGGCGCCACATTTTTGGCAAGTCCGCTGGGCCTAGACCTATCCAGGGTGGCGCCGAAATTTCCATGCAAACCGCTGCGTTCTCGAACTACTCAAAAAAGCCGTTTTAAAAGTGGTAGATGGCTCTTAAAACTAACCCTAACCCTAACCCTAACCCGAACCCTAACCCTAACCCTAAACCCTAACCCTAATGCTGCAGTTTCAGGATCGGACCGAGCCCAGCTAAAAAAGGGTCAGAAAAAAAAAAAAAAAAAAAAAAACCCTAACCCAACATTTGACCCAGTGAATGGTGTCATGACATGAACTTGAGCCAACCAGACTACCCGATCGACTACCAGACAACTTCACCAAACCAAGTAGTGCAATAACAACTCACCAAACCAAGTAGTGCAATAACCGCCTCTCCATGCATTGTCAATGGGGGAAATCTGTTTTGGGGGAATGAGCCATGTCGGCGCCATCTTGAAAAAAATAAAAAAAAAAAAAAAAAAAATTGAATGAATTTTCAAAATCGAATTAGAAAAACAACCACAAAATTTGATTGAATTTTCAAATTTCAAAAAAAAAAAAATAAAAAAATTCTAATAAAAAAAAAATAAAAAAATTATGAATTTTCACATTAAAAAAAAAAAAAAAAAAAAGACTCGAAATGGCCTAAAACGTCTCCTAGACACTTTCTGTGGGAACTTATTTTTTTTACTAACAAATTTTCTTGAGTCCACACTTAGAAAAATAAAAATAAAAATGAAAATCCCATTTTCTATACCAAACAAGCACCAGGTGTGGCCAAAATTTTTGCACAAAGGTCGGCCTCATAAAATCCACCTACCCCCCAACCCCAACCATGATCCCATGATCCACCCCCTTCCCCCCCGTGAGGTCGATTTTAAAAGTCGTCCAATGTTAAACTTGGGGCTCCAAATTGCTCCAAATTTCTAGGGGATGTAGAGGGGACCAAGGGCTACCACTGGCACTATTCAGATTCCCATGATCCAATAAAAAAAAAAAACGCTTCACTTGTTAAACTTTAAAATCGAAATTGCAGTACCCAAAAAAAACGCCAGGGGCGCCACATTTTTTAAGCAAGTCCGCTGGGCCTAGACCTATCCGTGGGTGGTAAAAGAATTCCCCTGATCCACTCGGTTCTCGAACTAGCTCAAAAATGCCGTTTTTCAAAAGTGGTAGATGGCTCTTAACCTAACCCTAACCCTAACCCTAACCCTAACCCTAACCCTAACCCTAACCCTAACCCTAACCCTACCCTAACCCTAAACCTAAACCTAACCCAACCCTAACCCTAACCCTAACCCTAACCCGAACCCTAACCCTAACCCTAACCCGAACCCTAACCCTAACCCTAACCCTAACCCTAACCCTAACCTAACCCTAACCCTACCCTAACCCTAACCCTACCCTAACCCTAAACCTAACCCTAACCCTAACCCTAACCCTAACCCTAACCCTAACCCAACCCTAACCCTTAACCTAACCCTAACCCTAACCCTAACCCTAACCCTAACCCTAACCCTAACCCTAACCCTAACCACTTTGGTTAAAACCCCCTATCCTAACCTTAATCTTAATCTTAATCCTAACCTTAACCTTTAGCCTTATTCCCTAACCCTAACCCTTAAAAAAAAAAAAAAAAAAAAAAAAAAATTGGTTTTAATTTATTTCTCGGCCTAGGAAGGGCTAGAAACTAATTCCTGCAGATTCAGGATCGGACCGAGCCCAGCTAAAAAAGGTTAAAAAAAAAAAAAAAAAAAGATGAACTCTCTCGCACTCTCCATGTTCCGCTGCGCGGCACATGTTTGAGTGCCTTCTACTCAACCTAACCCTTAAAAAAAAAAGATTGGTTTTAATTATTTTTCGGCCTAGGAAGGCTAGAAACTAATTCCTGCATTATCAGGTCGGACCGATCCCTAGCTAAAAAGGGTTAGAAAAAAAAAAAAAAAAAAAAAAAACCATAACCCAAACATTTGACCCAGTTGAATGGTCATGACATGACTTGAGCCAACACAGACTACCCGATCGCCTACCTGACAACTTCACCAACCAAGTAAGTGCAATAACAACTTCACCAACCAAGTAAGTGCAATAACCGCCTCTCCATGCATTGTCAATGGGAAATCTGTTTTGGGGAAATGCAGCTATGGGCGCGCCATCTTGAAAAAAAAAAAATAAATTGAATGAATTTTCAAAATTCGAATTAGAAAAACAACAAACAAATTTGAATTGAATTTTCAAAAAAAAAAAAAAAAAATATATATCAATTTCTAATTAAAAAAAAAAAAAAAAAAAAAAAAATTGAATGAATTTTCACATAAAAAAAAAAAAACAAAAAGACTCGAAATGGCCTAAAACGTGCTCCTAGACACTTTCTGTGGGAACTTATTTTTTTACTACAAATTTTCTTGACTCCACCTTAGAAAAAAAAAAAAAAAAAATGAAAATCCCATTTTCTACCAAAACAGCCACCAGGTGGCCAAATTTTGCACAAAGGTCGCCTCATAAATCCTACCACCCAACCCCAACCATGATCCCATGCACCTCCCCCTTCTCCTGTGAGGTCGATTTTAAAAGTCGTCTCAATGTTTAAAACTTGGGCTGCCAAATTGCTCCAAATTTCTAGGTATAAAGAGGGGCCCAAGGCTACCACTGGCACTATCCCAAATTCCCTGCCCGCTCAAAAAAAAAACGCTTCACTTTGAAGTTTAAAATCGAAATTGCAGTACCCAAAAAAAACCCCAGGGCGCCACATTTTTTGAGCAAGTCCTGGCCTAGACCTATCCCAGGGTGGTCGCCGAATTCCCATGCACCGCTGCGTTCTCGAACTAGCTCAAAAAAAGGCCGTTTTTAAAAATGGTAGATGGCTCTTAACCTAACCCCAACCCTACAACCTAACCCTAACCCAACCCTAACCCTACCTAAACCCTAAACCCCCTTCCGAACCCACCTACCCTAACCTACTAACCCGTAACCCTAACCGCACCCTAACCACTTTGGTTTAAACCCCCTATCCTAATCTTAATCTTAATCTTAATCCTAACCTTAACCTTTAGCCTTATTCCCTACCCTAACCCTTAAAAAAAAAAAAAAAAAAAAAAAAATTGGTTTTAATTTATTTTCTTCTCGGCCTAGGAAGGGGCTAGAAACATATTCGCAGATCAGGATCGACCGGCCCAGCTAAAAAAAGGTTAAAAAAAAAAAAAAAAAGATGAACTCTCTCGGCACTCTCCATGTGCCGCTGCGCGGCACATGTTTGAGTGCCTTCTCTCACCTAACCCTTAAAAAAAAAAATTGGTTTTAATTATTTTCTCGGCCTAGGAAGGGGCTAGAAACTAATTCCTGCAGATTCAGATCGGACCGAGCCCAGCTAAAAAGGTTAGAAAAAAAAAAAAAAAAAAAAAAAACCATAACCCAAACATTTGACCCAGTGAATGGTCATGACATGACTTGAGCCACACAGACTACCCGATCGACTACCTGACAACTTCACCAACCAAGTAGTGCAATAACAACTTCACCAAACCAAGTAAGTGCAATAACCGCCTCTCCATGCATTGTCAATGGGTGAAATCTGTTTGGGGAAATGCAGCTATGGGCGGCGCCATCTTGAAAAAAAAAAAAATAAATTGAATGAATTTTCAAAATTCGAATTAGAAAAACAACAAACAAAATTTGAATTGAATTTTCAAAAAAAAAAAAAAAATATATCAATTTCTAATTAAAAAAAAAAAAAAAAAAAAAATTGAATGAATTTTCACATAAAAAAAAAAAAAAAAAAAACTCGAAATGGCCTAAAACGTGCTCCTAGACACTTTCTGTGGGAACTTATTTTTTTACTAACAAATTTTCTTGACTCCACACTTAGAAAAAAAAAAAAAAAATGAAATCCCATTTCTATACCAAACAGCCACCAGGTGGCCAAAATTTTGCACAAAGTCGGCCTCATAAAATCCTACCACCCAACCCCAACCATGATCCCATGCACCTCCCCCTTCTCCTGTGAGGTCGATTTTAAAAGTCGTCCAATGTTAAAACTTGGGGCTCCAAATTGCTCCAATTTCTAGGGTATAAAGAGGGGCCCAAGGGCTACCACTGGCACTATCCCAAATTCCCATGCACCGCTCAAAAAAAAAAACGCTTCACTTTGAAGTTTAAAATCGAAATTGCAGTACCCAAAAAACACCAGGGGCTCCACATTTTTTGAGCAAGTCCGCTGGGCCTAGACCTATCCCAGGGTGGTCGCCGAATTCCCATGCACCGCTGCGTCTCGAACTAGCTCAAAAAAGCCGTTTTAAAAAGTGGTAGATGGCTCTTAACCTAACCCTAACCCTAACCCTAACCCTAACCCTAACCCTAACCCTAACCCTAACCCTAATTCCTGCAGATTCGGATCGGACCGAGCCCAGCTAAAAAGGGTCAGAAAAAAAAAAAAAAAAAAAAACCATAACCCAAACATTTGACCCGTGAATGGGTCATGACGACTTGAGCCAACACAGACTACCCGATCGACTACCAGACAACTTCACCAAACCAGTAAGTGCAATAACACTTCACCAAACCAAGTAAGTGCAATAACCGCCTCTCCATGCATTGTCAATGGGGGAAATCTGTTTTTGGGGGAAATGCAGCCATGGGCGGCGCCATCTTGAAAAAAATAAAAAAAAAAAAAAAAAAAATTGAATGAATTTTCAAATTCGAATTAGAAAAACAACAACAAACAAAATTTGAATTGAATTTTCAAATTTCAAAAAAAAAAATAAAAAAAATTCTAATAAAAAAAAAAAAAAAATTGATGAATTTTCACATTAAAAAAAAAAAAAAAAAAAAAAGACTCGAAATGGCCTAAAACGTGCTCCTAGACACTTTCTGTGGGAACTTATTTTTTTACTAACAAATTTTCTTGAGTCCACACTTAGAAAATAAAAATAAAAAATGAAAATCCCATTTTCTATACCAAAACAAGCAACCAGGTGGCCAAATTTTGCACAAAGGTCGGCCTCATAAAATCCTACCACCCAACCCCCAACCATGATCCCATGATCCCCCCCTTCCCCGTGAGGTCGATTTTAAAAGTCGTCCAATGTTAAAACTTGGGGCTCCAAATTGCTCCAAATTTCTAGGGGAGTAGAGGGGACCAAGGCTACCACTGGCACTATTCAGAATTCCCATGATCCATAAAAAAAAAACGCTTCACTTTTAACTTTAAATCGAAATTGCAGTACCCAAAAAAACGCCAGGGCGCCACATTTTAAGCAAGTCCGCTGGGCCTAGACCTATCCGTGGGTGGTAAGAATTCCCATGATCCACTCGGTCTCGAACTAGCTCAAAAATGCCGTTTTTTCAAAAGTGGTAGATGGCTCTAACCTACCCTAACCCTAACCTAACCCTACCCTAACCCTAACCCTACCCTACCCTAACCCTAAACCCTAACCTAACCCTACCCTAACCTAACCCTAACCCTAACCCTAACCCTATGCATTTTAACCTATTTTCTTTCTATTCATAACTAAATATACTCCTGACTTGCTAAATAAATAATATCATATATAAGAAATAATAATAAACTAACACGTGATGACGGTGTTTAGGGCCGCTTCTTCCATATGGTGGCTGCTGAGGGGACCAGTCAACGGAGCACAGCTTAGGATTTCGCTGTGCCAAACATGCTACAGCCAGCACCATATGTGATGCCCGACACTCGATATCTCGCGGGGAATGTTCGCACGGACGCGGGCTTGGCACCGTTGGAAAGCTGTCCTCCCTTTGGGGGGGGTGCGTCTGCCTCCCGTTTCTCTAGACATTGCTTGGCAAAGATATCCACCGAAACGTCTGCAACCGGTGGCAGTGTGGTTTAAAACCCCCTATCCTAACCCTACCTAACCCTACCCTAACCCTAACCCTAACCCAACCCTAACCCTAACACTTCCCTAACCCTAACCCTTTAAAAAAAAAAAAAAAAAAAAAAAAAAATTGGTTTTATTTATTTTCTCGGCCAGGAAGGGGCTAGAAAACATAATTCCTGCAGATTCAGATCGGACCAGCCCAGCTAAAAAAGGTTAAAAAAAAAAAAACAAAAGATGAACTCTTCTCGGCACTCAGCCCATGTGCCGCTGCGCGGCACATGTTTATTGCCTTCGACTCAACCTAACCCTTAAAAAAAAAAAAAAAAATTGGTTTTAAGTTATGTTTGCCTCGGCCTAGGGAAGGGGCTAGAAACGATAATTTCCCTGCAAGAGTTCGGATCGGACCAGGCCCAAGCTAAAAAAGGGTTAGAAAAAAAAAAAAAAAAAAAAAAAAACCATAACCCAACAATTTGACCCAGTGATGGGTCATGCATGCTTGAGGCCACACAGACTACCCGATCGACCCTGACAAACTTCACCAAACCAAGTAAGTGCCAATAAACACTTCACCAAACCAATTAAGTGCGATAACCGCCTCTCCATGCATTGTGCAATGGGGAAATCTGTTTTGGGGAAAATGCAGCTAGGGGCGGCGCCATCTTGAAAAAAAAAAAAAATAAATTGAATGAATTTTCAAAATTCTAATTAGAAAAACAACAAACAAACTTTGAATTGAATTTTGTCAAAAAAAAAAAAAAAAAAAATATATATCAATTCCTAATTAAAAAAAAAAAAAAAAAAAAAAAAATTGAATGAATTGTCCATAAAAAAAAAAAAAAAAAACAGACTCGAAATGGCCTAAAACGTTGCTCCTAGACACTTTCTGTGGGAACTATAATTTTTTTACTAACAAATTTTCTTGGACCCACACTTAGAAAAAGAAAAAAAAAAAAATGAAAATACCATTTTCTATACCAAACACCAGGCCACCAGGTGCCAAAATTTGCACAAAAGTGCGGCCCTCATAAAATCCTAACCACCCAATCCCCAACATATCCCATGCACCTCCCCCTTACTACCTGTGAGGTCGATTTTAAAGCGTCCAATGTTAAACTTGGGGCTTCCAAATTGCTTCCAAATTTTCTAGGGTATAGAAGAGGGGCCCAAGGGCTACCACGGCACTATCCCAAATTCCCATGCACCGCTCATAAAAAAAAAAACGCTTCACTTTGAAGTGTTAAAAATCGAAATTGCAGTACCCAAAAAAAACGAACCAGGGGGCGCCACATTTTTGAGCAGTCCGCTGGGCCTAGACCTATCCCATGGTGTCCGCCGATTTCCCCCATGCACCGCTGCGTTTCTCGAACTAGCTCAAAAAAGCTTTTAAAAAGTGGTAAGATGGCTCTTACCTAACCCTAACCCTAACCCTAACCCTAACCCTAACGCCTAACCCTAACCCTAACCCTTAAAAAAAAAAAAAAAAAAAAAAAAAAAATTGGTTTTAAATTTATTTTCTCGGCCATAGGGAAAAGGGGCGAGAAACTAATTCCTGCAGATTCAGGATCGGACCCGAGCCCAGCTAAAAAAAGGTTAAAAAAAAAAAAAAAAAAAGATAATCCTCCACCTTCCCATGTGCCGCTGCGTCGCGGCACATGTTTGAGTGCCTTCTACTCAACCTAACCCTAACAAAAAAAAAAAAATTGGTTTTAAGTCATTTTCTCGGCCTAGGAAGGGGCTAGAAACATAATTCCTGCAGATTCAGGATCGGACCGGAGCCCAGCTAAAAAAGGGTTAGAAAAAAAAAAAAAAAAAAAAAAAAAAAAACCAAAACCCAAACATTTGACCCAGTGAATGGGTCATGACATGACTTGAGCCAACACAGACTACCCGATCGACTACCTGACAACTTCACCAAACCAAGTAAGTGCAATAACAACTTCACCAAACCAAGGTAAGTGCAATAAACGCCTCTCCATGCATTGTCAATGGGGGGAAATCTGTTTTGGGGAAAATGCAGCTATGGGCGGCGCCATCTTGAAAAAAAAAAAAAATAAAGTTGAATGAATTTTCAAAATTCGAATTAGAAAAACAACAAACAAAATTTGAATTGAATTTTCAAAAAAAAAAAAAAAAAATATATATCAAATTTCTAATTAAAAAAAAAAAAAAAAAAAAAAAAAAAGTGAATGAATTTTCACATAAAAAAAAAAAAAAAAAAAAGACTCGAAATGCTCCAAAAACGTGCTCCTAGACACTTTCTGTGGGAACTTATTTTTTTACTAACAAATTTTCTTGACTCCACACTTAGAAAAAAAAAAAAAAAAAAAAAAATGAAAATCCCATTTTCTATACCAAAACAAGCAGCCACCAGGTGGCCAAAACTTTTGCACAAAGGTCGGCCTCATAAAATCATACCACCCAACCCCAACCATGATCCCATGCACCTCCCCCTTCTCCTGTGAGGCGATTTTTAAAAGTCGTCCAATGTTAAAACTTGGGGCTCCAAATTGCTCCAATTCTAGGGTATAAAGAGGGGCCCAAGGGCTACACTGGCACTATCCCAATTCCCATGCACCGCTCAAAAAAAAAAACGCTCACTTTGAAGTTTAAAAATCGAAATTGCCAGTACCCAAAAAAAACACCAGGGGCGCCACATTTTTTGAGCAAGTCGCTGGGCCTAGACCTATCCCAGGGTGGTCGCCGAATTCCCATGCACCGCTGCGTTCTCGAACTAGCTCAAAAAAGCCGTTTTTAAAAAGTGGTAGATGGCTCTAACCTAACCCCTAACCCTAACCCTAACCCTAACCCTAACCCTAACCCTAACACTACCCTAACCCTTAAAAAAAAAAAAAAAAAAAAAAAAAAAATTGGTTTTAATTTATTTCTCGGGCCTAGGAAAGGGGCTAGAACCATAATTCCTGCAGATTCAGGATCGGACCGAGCCCAGCTAAAAAAAGGTTAAAAAAAAAAAAAAAAGATGAACTCTCTCGGCACTCTCCCATGTGCCGCTGCGCGGCACATGTTTGAGTGCTTCTACTCAACCTAACCCTTAAAAAAAAAAAAAAATTGGTTTAAGTTATTTCTCGGCCTAGGAAGGGGCTAGAAACATAATTCCTGCAGATTCAGGATCGGACCGAGCCCAGCTAAAAAAGGGTTAGAAAAAAAAAAAAAAAAAAAAAAAAACCATAACCCAAACAATTTGACCCAGTGAATGGGTCATGACATGACTTGAGCCAACACAGACTACCCGATCGACTACCTGACAACTTCACCAAACCAAGTAAGTGCAATAACAACTTCACCAAACCAAGTAAGTGCAATAACCGCCTCTCCATGCATTGTCAATGGGGGAAATCTGTTTTGGGGAAAATGCAGCTATGGGCGGCGCCATCTTGAAAAAAAAAAAAATAAATTGAATGAATTTTCAAAATTCGAATTAGAAAAACAACAACAAAATTTGAATTGAATTTTCAAAAAAAAAAAAAAAAATATATATCAAATTTATAATTAAAAAAAAAAAAAAAAAAAAAAAAATTGAATGAATTTTCACATAAAAAAAAAAAAAAAAAAAGACTCGAAATGGCCTAAAACGTGCTCCTAGACACTTTCTGTGGGAACTTATTTTTTTACTAACAAATTTTCTTGACTCCACACTTAGAAAAAAAAAAAAAAAAAATGAAAATCCCATTTTCTATACCAAAACAAGCCACCAGGTGGCCAAAATTTTGCACAAAGGTCGGCCTCATAAAATCCTACCACCCAACCCCAACCATGATCCCATGCACCTCCCACCTTCTCCTGTGAGGTCGATTTTAAAAGTCGTCCAATGTTAAAACTTGGGGCTCCAAATTGCTCCAAATTTCTAGGGTATAAAGAGGGGCCCAAGGGCTACCACTGGCACTATCCCAAATTCCCATGCACCGCTCAAAAAAAAAAACGCTTCACTTTGAAGTTTAAAATCGAAATTGCAGTACCCAAAAAAAACACCAGGGGCGCCACATTTTTTGAGCAAGTCCGCTGGGCCTAGACCTATCCCAGGGTGGTCGCCGAATTCCCATGCACCGGCTGCGTTCTCGAACTAGCTCAAAAAAGCCGTTTTTAAAAAGTGGTAGATGGCTCTTAACCTAACCCTAACCCTAACCCTAACCCTAACCCTAACCCTAACCCTAACCCTAACCCTAACACTTTGGTTAAAACCCCCTATCCTAATTCTTAATCTTAATCTTAATCCTAACCTTAACCTTTAGCCTTATTCCCTAACCCTAACCCTTAAAAAAAAAAAAAAAAAAAAAAAAAAAAATTGGTTTTTATTTATTTTCTCGGCCTAGGAAGGGGCTAGAAACATAATTCCTGCAGATTCAGGATCGGACCGAGCCCAGCTAAAAAAAGGTTAAAAAAAAAAAAACAAAAGATGAACTCTCTCGGCACTCTCCCATGTGCCGCTGCGCGGCACATGTTTGAGTGCCTTCTACTCAACCTAACCCTTAAAAAAAAAAAAAATTGGTTTTAAGTTATTTTCTCGGCCCTAGGAAGGGGCTAGAAACATCATTCCTGCAGATTCAGGATCGGACCGAGCCCAGCTAAAAAAGGGTTAGAAAAAAAAAAAAAAAAAAAAAAAAACCATAACCCAAACAATTTGACCCAGTGAATGGGTCATGACAGACTTGAGCCAACACAGACTACCCGATCGACTACCTGACAACTTCACCAAACCAAGTAAGTGCAATAACAACTTCACCAAACCAAGTAAGTGCAATAACCGCCTCTCCATGCATTGTCAATGGGGGAAATCTGTTTTGGGGAAAATGCAGCTATGGGCGGCCCATCTTGAAAAAAAAAAAAAAATAAATTGAATGAATTTTCAAAATTCGAATTAGAAAAACAACAAACAAAATTTGAATTGAATTTTCAAAAAAAAAAAAAAAAAATATATATCAAATTTCTAATTAAAAAAAAAAAAAAAAAAAAAAAATTGAATGAATTTCACATAAAAAAAAAAAAAAAAAAAGACTCGAAATGGCCTAAAACGTGCTCCTAGACACTTTCTGTGGGAACTTATTTTTTTACTAACAAATTTTCTTGACTCCACACTTAGAAAAAAAAAAAAAAAAAAATGAAAATCCCATTTTCTATACCAAAACAAGCCACCAGGTGGCCAAAATTTTGCACAAAGGTCGGCCTCATAAAATCCTACCACCCAACCCCAACCATGATCCCATGCACCTCCCCTTCTCCTGTGAGGTCGATTTTAAAAGTCGTCCAATGTTAAACTTGGGGCTCCAAAGTTGCTCCAAATTTCTAGGGTATAAAGAGGGCCCAAGGGCTACCACTGGCACTATCCCAAATTCCCATGCACCGCTCAAAAAAAAAAACGCTTCACTTTGAAGTTTAAAAATCGAAATTGCAGTACCCAAAAAAACACCAGGGGCGCCACATTTTTTGAGCAAGTCCGCTGGGCCTAGACCTATCCCAGGGTGGTCGCCGAATTCCCATGCACCGCTGCGTTCTCGAACTAGCTCAAAAAAGCCGTTTTTAAAAAGTGGTAGATGGCTCTTAACCTAACCCTAACCCTAACCCTAACCCTAACCCCTAACCCTAACCCTAACCCTAACCCTAAACCCCCTATCCTAACCCTAACCCTAACCCTAACCCTAACCCTAACCCTAACCCTAACCCTAACCACTTTGGTTAAAACCCCCTATCCTAATCTTAATCTTAATCTAATTCCTAACCTTAACCTTTAGCCTTATTCCCTAACCCCAACCCTTAAAAAAAAAAAAAAAAAAAAAAAAAAAAAAAAAAATTGGTTTTAATTTATTTTCTCGGCCTAGGAAGGGGCTAGAAACATAATTCCTGCAGATTCAGGATCGGACCGAGCCCAGCTAAAAAAGGTTAAAAAAAAAAAAAAAAAAGATGACTTCTCTCGGCACTCTCCCATGTGCCGCTGCGCGGCACATGTTTGAGTGCCCTTCTACTCAACCTAACCCTTAAAAAAAAAAAAAATTGGTTTTAAGTTATTTTCTCGGCCTAGGAAGGGGCTAGAAACATAATTCCTGCAGATTCAGGATCGGACCGAGCCCAGCTAAAAAAGGGTTAGAAAAAAAAAAAAAAAAAAAAAAACCATAACCCAAACAATTTGACCCAGTGAATGGGTCATGACATGACTTGAGCCAACACAGACTACCCGATCGACTACCTGACAACTTCACCAAACCAAGTAAGTGCAATAACAACTTCACCAAACCAAGTAAGTGCAATAACCGCCTCTCCATGCATTGTCAATGGGGGAAATCTGTTTTGGGGAAAATGCAGCTATGGGCGGCGCCATCTTGAAAAAAAAAAAAAATAAATTGAATGAATTTTCAAAATTCGAATTAGAAAAACAACAACCAAAATTTGAATTGAATTTTCAAAAAAAAAAAAAAAAAAATATATATCAAATTTCTAATTAAAAAAAAAAAAAAAAAAAAAAAATTGAATGAATTTTCAAATAAAAAAAAAAAAAAAAAAAAAGACTCGAAATGGCCTAAAACGTGCTCCTAGACACTTTCTGTGGGAACTTATTTTTTTACTAACAAATTTTCTTGACTCCACACTTAGAAAAAAAAAAAAAAAAAATGAAAATCCCATTTTCTATACCAAAACAAGCCACCAGGTGGCCAAAATTTTGCACAAAGGTCGGCCTCATAAAATCCTACCACCCAACCCCAACCATGATCCCATGCACCTCCCCCTTCTCCTGTGAGGTCGATTTTAAAAGTCGTCCAATGTTAAAACTTGGGGCTCCAAATTGCTCCAAATTTCTAGGGTATAAAGAGGGGCCCAAGGGCTACCACTGGCACTATCCCAAATTCCCATGCACCCGCTCAAAAAAAAAAAACGCTTCACTTTGAAGTTTAAAAATCGAAATTGCAGTACCCAAAAAAAACACCAGGGGCGCCACATTTTTTGAGCAAGTCCGCTGGGCCTAGACCTATCCCAGGGTGGTCGCCGAATTCCCATGCACCGCTGCGTTCTCGAACTAGCTCAAAAAAGCCGTTTTTAAAAAGTGGTAGATGGCTCTTAACCTAACCCTAACCCTAACCCTAACCCTAACCCTAACCCTAACCCTAACCCTAACCCTAATTCCTGCAGATTCAGGATCGGACCGAGCCCAGCTAAAAAAGGGTCAGAAAAAAAAAAAAAAAAAAAAAAAACCATAACCCAAACAATTTGACCCAGTGAATGGGTCATGACATGACTTGAGCCAACACAGACTACCCGATCGACTACCAGACAACTTCACCAAACCAAGTAAGTGCAATAACAACTTCACCAAACCAAGTAAGTGCAATAACCGCCTCTCCATGCATTGTCAATGGGGGGAAATCTGTTTTGGGGGACATGCAGCCATGGGCGGCGCCATCTTGAAAAAAAATAAAAAAAAAAAAAAAAAAAAATTGAATGAATTTTCAAAATTCGAATTAGAAAAACAACAACAAACAAAATTTGAATTGAATTTTCAAATTTCAAAAAAAAAAAAATAAAAAAAAATTCTAATAAAAAAAAATAAAAAAATTGAATGAATTTTCACATTAAAAAAAAAAAAAAAAAAAAAAGACTCGAAATGGCCTAAAACGTGCTCCTAGACACTTTCTGTGGGAACTTATTTTTTTACTAACAAATTTTCTTGAGTCCACACTTAGAAAAATAAAAATAAAAAATGAAAATCCCATTTTCTATACCAAAACAAGCAACCAGGTGGCCAAAATTTTGCACAAAGGTCGGCCTCATAAAATCCTACCACCCAACCCCAACCATGATCCCATGATCCACCCCCTTCCCCCGTGAGGTCGATTTTAAAAGTCGTCCAATGTTAAACTTGGGGCTCCAAATTGCTCCAAATTTCTAGGGGATGTAGAGGGGACCAAGGGCTACCACTGGCACTATTCAGAATTCCCATGATCCAATAAAAAAAAAAACGCTTCACTTTTAAACTTTAAAATCGAAATTGCAGTACCCAAAAAAAACGCCAGGGGCGCCACATTTTTTAAGCAAGTCCGCTGGGCCTAGACCTATCCGTGGGTGGTAAAAGAATTCCCATGATCCACTCGGTTCTCGAACTAGCTCAAAAATGCCGTTTTTCAAAAGTGGTAGATGGCTCTTAACCTAACCCTAACCCTAACCCTAACCCTAACCCTAACCCTAACCCTAACCCTAACCCTAACCCTAACCCTAACCCTAACCCTAACCCTAACCCTAACCCTAACCCTAACCCTAACCCTAACCCTAACCCTAACCCTAACCCTACCCTAACCCTAACCCTAACCCTAACCCTAACCCCTAACCCTAACCCTAACCCTAACCCTAACCCTAACCCTAACCCTAACCCTAACCCTAACCCTAACCCTAACCCTAACCCTTAAAAAAAAAAAAAATTGGTTTTAAGTTATTTTCTCGGCCTAGGAAGGGGCTAGAAACATAATTCCTGCAGATTCAGGATCGGACCGAGCCCAGCTAAAAAAGGGTTAGAAAAAAAAAAAAAAAAAAAAAAAAAACCATAACCCAAACAATTTGACCCAGTGAATGGGTCATGACATGACTTGAGCCAACACAGACTACCCGATCGACTACCTGACAACTTCACCAAACCAAGTAAGTGCAATAACAACTTCACCAAAACCAAGTAAGTGCAATAACCGCCTCTCCATGCATTGTCAATGGGGAAATCTGTTTTGGGGAAAATGCAGCTATGGGCGGCGCCATCTTGAAAAAAAAAAAAAAATAAATTGAATGAATTTTCAAAATTCGAATTAGAAAAACAACAAACAAATTTGAATTGAATTTTCAAAAAAAAAAAAAAAAAATATATATCAAATTTCTAATTAAAAAAAAAAAAAAAAAAAAAAATTGAATGAATTTTCACATAAAAAAAAAAAAAAAAAAAAAGACTCGAAATGGCCTAAAACGTGCTCCTAGACACTTTCTGTGGGAACTTATTTTTTTACTAACAAATTTTCTTGACTCCACACTTAGAAAAAAAAAAAAAAAAATGAAAATCCCATTTTCTATACCAAAACAAGCCACCAGGTGGCCAAAATTTTGCACAAAGGTCGGCCTCATAAAATCCTACCACCCAACCCCAACCATGATCCCATGCACCTCCCCCTTCTCCTGTGAGGTCGATTTTAAAAGTCGTCCAATGTTAAAACTTGGGGCTCCAAATTGCTCCAAATTTCTAGGGTATAAAGAGGGGCCCAAGGGCTACCACTGGCACTATCCCAAATTCCCATGCACCGCTCAAAAAAAAAACGCTTCACTTTGAAGTTTAAAAATCGAAATTGCAGTACCCAAAAAAAACACCAGGGGCGCCACATTTTTTGAGCAAGTCCGCTGGGCCTAGACCTATCCATGGGTGGTCGCCGAATTCCCATGCACCGCTGCGTTCTCGAACTAGCTCAAAAAAGCTTTAAAAAGTGGTAAGATGCTCTTAACCTAACCCTAACCCTAACCCTAACCCTAACCCTAACCCTAACCCTAACCCTAACCCTAACCCCCTATCCTAACCCTAACCCTAACCCTAACCCTAACCCTAACCCTAACCCTAACCCTAACCACTTTGGTTAAAACCCCCTATCCTAATCTTAATCTTAATCTTAATCCTAACCTTAACCTTTAGCCTTATTCCCTAACCCTAACCCTTAAAAAAAAAAAAAAAAAAAAAAAAAAAAAATTGGTTTTAATTTATTTTCTCGGCCTAGGAAGGGGCTAGAAACATAATTCCTGCAGATTCAGGATCGGACCGAGCCCAGCTAAAAAAGGTTAAAAAAAAAAAAAAAAAAGATGAACTCTCTCGGCACTCTCCCATGTGCCGCTGCGCGGCACATGTTTGAGTGCCTTCTACTCAACCTAACCCTTAAAAAAAAAAAAAATTGGTTTTTAAGTTATTTTCTCGGCCTAGGAAGGGGCTAGAAACATAATTCCTGCAGATTCAGGATCGGACCGAGCCCAGCTAAAAAAGGGTTAGAAAAAAAAAAAAAAAAAAAAAAAAACCATAACCCAAACAATTTGACCCAGTGAATGGGTCATGACATGACTTGAGCCAACACAGACTACCCGATCGACTACCTGACAACTTCACCAAACCAAGTAAGTGCAATAACAACTTCACCAAACCAAGTAAGTGCAATAACCGCCTCTCCATGCATTGTCAATGGGGGAAATCTGTTTTGGGGAAAATGCAGCTATGGGCGGCGCCATCTTGAAAAAAAAAAAAATAAATTGAATGAATTTTCAAAATTCGAATTAGAAAAACAACAAACAAAATTTGAATTGAATTTTCAAAAAAAAAAAAAAAAAATATATATCAAATTTCTAATTAAAAAAAAAAAAAAAAAAAAAAATTGAATTAATTTTCACATAAAAAAAAAAAAAAAAAAAAGACTCGAAATGGCCCTAAAACGTGCTCCTAGACACTTTCTGTGGGAACTTATTTTTTTACTAACAAATTTTCTTGACTCCACACTTAGAAAAAAAAAAAAAAAAAATGAAAATCCCATTTTCTATACCAAAACAAGCCACCAGGTGGCCAAAATTTTGCACAAAGGTCGGCCTCATAAAATCCTACCACCCAACCCCAACCATGATCCCATGCACCTCCCCCTTCTCCTGTGAGGTCGATTTTAAAAGTCGTCCAATGTTAAAACTTGGGGCTCCAAATTGCTCCAAATTTCTAGGGTATAAAGAGGGGCCCAAGGGCTACCACTGGCACTATCCCAAATTCCCATGCACCGCTCAAAAAAAAAAACGCTTCACTTTGAAGTTTAAAAATCGAAATTGCAGTACCCAAAAAAAACACCAGGGGCGCCACATTTTTTGAGCAAGTCCGCTGGGCCTAGACCTATCCCAGGGTGGTCGCCGAATTCCCATGCACCGCTGCGTTCTCGAACTAGCTCAAAAAAGCCGTTTTTAAAAAGTGGTAGATGGCTCTTAACCTAACCCTAACCCTAACCCTAACCCTAACCCTAACCCTAACCCTAACCCTAACCCTAATTCCTGCAGATTCAGGATCGGACCGAGCCCAGCTAAAAAAGGGTCAGAAAAAAAAAAAAAAAAAAAAAACCATAACCCAAACAATTTGACCCAGTGAATGGGTCATGACATGACTTGAGCCAACACAGACTACCCGATCGACTACCAGACAACTTCACCAAACCAAGTAAGTGCAATAACAACTTCACCAAACCAAGTAAGTGCAATAACCGCCTCTCCATGCATTGTCAATGGGGGAAATCTGTTTTGGGGGAAATGCAGCCATGGGCGGCGCCATCTTGAAAAAAATAAATAAAATAAAATAAAAAAAATTGAATGAATTTTCAAAATTCGAATTAGAAAAACAACAACAAACAAAATTTGAATTGAATTTTCAAATTTCAAAAAAAAAAAATAAAAAAAAATTCTAATAAAAAAAAATAAAAAAATTGAATGAATTTTCACATTAAAAAAAAAAAAAAAAAAAAGACTCGAAATGGCCTAAAACGTGCTCCTAGACACTTTCTGTGGGAACTTATTTTTTTACTAACAAATTTTCTTGAGTCCACACTTAGAAAAATAAAAATAAAAAATGAAAATCCCATTTTCTATACCAAAACAAGCAACCAGGTGGCCAAAATTTTGCACAAAGGTCGGCCTCATAAAATCCTACCACCCAACCCCAACCATGATCCCATGATCCACCCCCTTCCCCCGTGAGGTCGATTTTAAAAGTCGTCCAATGTTAAAACTTGGGGCTCCAAATTGCTCCAAATTTCTAGGGGATGTAGAGGGGACCAAGGGCTACCACTGGCACTATTCAGAATTCCCATGATCCAATAAAAAAAAAAAACGCTTCACTTTTAAACTTTAAAATCGAAATTGCAGTACCCAAAAAAAACGCCAGGGGCGCCACATTTTTTAAGCAAGTCCGCTGGGCCTAGACCTATCCGTGGGTGGTAAAAGAATTCCCATGATCCACTCGGTTCTCGAACTAGCTCAAAAATGCCGTTTTTCAAAAGTGGTAGATGGCTCTTAACCTAACCCTAACCCTAACCCTAACCCTAACCCTAACCCTAACCCTAACCCTAACCCTAACCCTAACCCTAACCCTAACCCTAACCCTAACCCTAACCCTAACCCTAACCCTAACACGTGATGACGGTTAGGGGCCGCTTCTGCCATCTGGTGGCTGCTGAGGGGACCTCAACGGAGCACACTTAGGATTTCGCTGTGCAAACATGCTACAGCCAGCACCATATGTGATGCCCGACTCGATATCTCGGCGGGTGAAGGTCGCACGGACTCGGGCTTGGCACCGTTGGAAAGCTGCTCCTCCCTTTGGGGGGGGTGCGTCTGCCTCCCGTTTCTCTAGCACCTTGCTGTCAAAAGATATCCACCGAAAACGGTCTGCACCCGGGTGCAGTGTGGTTAAAACCCCCTATCCTAACCCTAACCCTAACCCTAACCCTAACCCTAACCCTAACCCTAACCCTAACCCTAACCCTTCCCTAACCCTAACCCTTAAAAAAAAAAAAAAAAAAAAAAAAAAAAAAAATTGGTTTAATTTATTTTCTCGGCCTAGGAAGGGGCTAGAAACATAATTCCTGCAGATTCAGGATCGGACCGAGCCCAGCTAAAAAAAGGTTAAAAAAAAAAAAAAAAAAAGATGAACTCTCTCGGCACTCTCCCATGTGCCGCTGCGCGGCACATGTTTGAGTGCCTTCTACTCAACCTAACCCTTAAAAAAAAAAAAAATTGGTTTTAAGTTATTTTCTCGGCCTAGGAAGGGGCTAGAAACATAATTCCTGCAGATTCAGGATCGGACCGAGCCCAGCTAAAAAAGGGTTAGAAAAAAAAAAAAAAAAAAAAAAAAAACCATAACCCAAACAATTTGACCCAGTGAATGGGTCATGACATGACTTGAGCCAACACAGACTACCCGATCGACTACCTGACAACTTCACCAAACCAAGTAAGTGCAATAACAACTTCACCAAACCAAGTAAGTGCAATAACCGCCTCTCCATGCATTGTCAATGGGGGAAATCTGTTTTGGGGAAAATGCAGCTATGGGCGGCGCCATCTTGAAAAAAAAAAAAAATAAATTGAATGAATTTTCAAAATTCGAATTAGAAAAACAACAAACAAAATTTGAATTGAATTTTCAAAAAAAAAAAAAAAAAATATATATCAAATTTCTAATTAAAAAAAAAAAAAAAAAAAAAAAATTGAATGAATTTTCACATAAAAAAAAAAAAAAAAAAAAAGACTCGAAATGGCCTAAAACGTGCTCCTAGACACTTTCTGTGGGAACTTATTTTTTTACTAACAAATTTTCTTGACTCCACACTTAGAAAAAAAAAAAAAAAAATGAAAATCCCATTTTCTATACCAAAACAAGCCACCAGGTGGCCAAAATTTTGCACAAAGGTCGGCCTCATAAAATCCTACCACCCAACCCCAACCATGATCCCATGCACCTCCCCCTTCTCCTGTGAGGTCGATTTTAAAAGTCGTCCAATGTTAAAACTTGGGGCTCCAAATTGCTCCAAATTTCTAGGGTATAAAGAGGGGCCCAAGGGCTACCACTGGCACTATCCCAAATTCCCATGCACCGCTCAAAAAAAAAAACGCTTCACTTTGAAGTTTAAAAATCGAAATTGCAGTACCCAAAAAAAACACCAGGGGCGCCACATTTTTTGAGCAAGTCCGCTGGGCCTAGACCTATCCCAGGGTGGTCGCCGAATTCCCATGCACCGCTGCGTTCTCGAACTAGCTCAAAAAAGCCGTTTTTAAAAAGTGGTAGATGGCTCTTAACCTAACCCTAACCCTAACCCTAACCCTAACCCTAACCCTAACCCTAACCCTAACCCTAATTCCTGCAGATTCAGGATCGGACCGAGCCCAGCTAAAAAAGGGTCAGAAAAAAAAAAAAAAAAAAAAACCATAACCCAAACAATTTGACCCAGTGAATGGGTCATGACATGACTTGAGCCAACACAGACTACCCGATCGACTACCAGACAACTTCACCAAACCAAGTAAGTGCAATAACAACTTCACCAAACCAAGTAAGTGCAATAACCGCCTCTCCATGCATTGTCAATGGGGGAAATCTGTTTTGGGGGAAATGCAGCCATGGGCGGCGCCATCTTGAAAAAAAAAAAAAAAAAAATTGAATGAATTTTCAAAATTCGAATTAGAAAAACAACAACAAACAAAATTTGAATTTTCAAATTTAAAAAAAAAAAAAAAAAAAAAAAAAAAAAATCTTATTAAAAAAAAAAAAAAAAAAAAAATTTAATGAATTTTCACATTAAAAAAAAAAGACTCGAAATGGCCTAAAACGTGCTCCTAGACACTTTCTGTGGGAACTTATTTTTTTACTAACAAATTTTCTTGACTCCACACTTAGAAAAAAAAAAAAAAAAAATGAAAATCCCATTTTCTATACCAAAACAAGCCACCAGGTGGCCAAAATTTTGCACAAAGGTCGGCCTCATAAAATCCTACCACCCAACCCCAACCATGATCCCATGATCCACCCCCTTCCCCCGTGAGGTCGATTTTAAAAGTCGTCCAATGTTAAAACTTGGGGCTCCAAATTGCTCCAAATTTCTAGGGGATGTAGAAGGGACCAAGGGCTACCACTGGCACTATTCAGAATTCCCATGATCCAATAAAAAAAAAAAACGCTTCACTTTTAAACTTTAAAATCGAAATTGCGGTACCCAAAAAAAACGCCAGGGGCGCCACATTTTTTAAGCAAGTCCGCTGGGCCTAGACCTATCCTTGGGTGGTAAAAGAATTCCCATGATCCACTCGGTTCTCGAACTAGCTCAAAATGCCGTTTTTCAAAAGTGGTAGATGGCTCTTAACCTAACCCTAACCCTAACCCTAACCCTAACCCTAACCCTAACCCTAACCCTAACCCTAACCCTAACCCTAACCCTAACCCTAACCCTAACCCTAACCATAACCCAATCACCTAACCATAACCATAACCCTAACCCTCCCAAACCATAACCCCAAACTTACACTGCATATCTACAGACCTACACACCCCCGCCTGTAACTACACATATACAGTTGAATGATATATAATAAATAATAATAAACTAACACGTGATGACGGTTAGGGGCCGCTTCTGCCATCTGGTGGCTGCTGAGGGGACCTCTACGGAGCACACTTAGGATTTCGCTGTGCAAACATGCTACAGCCAGCACCATATGTGATGCCCGACTCGATATCTCGGCGGGTGAAGGTCGCACGGACTCGGGCTTGGCACCGTTGGAAAGCTGCTCCTCCCTTTGGGGGGGGTGCGTCTGCCTCCCGTTTCTCTAGCACCTTGCTGTCAAAAGATATCCACCGAAAACGGTCTGCACCGGGTGCAGTGTGGTTAAAACCCCCTATCCTAACCCTAACCCTAACCCTAACCCTAACCCTAACCCTAACCCTAACCCTAACCCTAACCCTAACCCTAACCCTAACCCTAACCCCCAGAAGTCTGGGGTCAAAAGGTCAAAAGGAGACGCCACCACGCCGGGGTGGAGCCAGATCTTCCTGCAAAAAACGTGCCCCCCACATACCGTTCAAAATCCACCCAAAATGTCCTAGAAGCATCCCAAAAAAAAATGATATTATTGGCCATTTTGGCCAACGTTTTGAAAGTAATAATATTTGAGGGAATATTTTTTTGTTGTGGTTTTAGCAGCGAAATGCACCGTGTGCGTGTGTGCGTGTGTGTGTGTGTGTGTGTGTGTGTGTGTGTGTGTGTGTGTGTGTGTGTGTGTGTGTGTGTGTGTGTGTGTGTGTGTGTGTGTGTATGTGTGTGTGTGTGTGTGTGTGTGTGTGTGTCTGTGTGTCTGTGCGTGCGTGTGTGTGCTTGTGTGTGCTTGTGTGTGTGTGTGTGTGTGTGTCTGTGCATGTGCGTGCGTGTGTGTGTGTGTGTATAACACGCAATTTTATGTTGAAATGCGACGTAATCCAGTGTTCACGAAACGTACAGTGTCAACGTAGGTATGATTTTGGCGACTGGGTTGGCTCTCAGATATACGTGTTTCTAACAAGATGATATCATTAAAAGTTACATAAAGTAACAGTTTAATAACACAAACGCCGGAAGCACGTGAGCTGCTAGTTTAGCGAAAGCAACCTGACGTCGTTGAAACATGCGAGCGAGCCGATCAACTCCTAATAACTATAAAACTAAAGATCAGACACAATCACTGACTGAAGATTATGCAATTAAAAAGTATATTTCTCGCTAGAAATGTTATTAGAAACACGTTTAACGGTGAATCGGTCCTAAAATATTGCATTTCCCATTCAGATAATAAAGATTAATATAAGCTACGCCGTGTTCCGGAGCCGCGGGGGATTCTGGGAATTGGGGTTCTCAGTTGACAAATGGGGCTTTTGTTAACTTGTTTTGTTGTTAGGATTAAGTGGGTTTAATGGGTTCGGGATGTTATGTGGTTGTGTGTTGTTCTATTAACATTGTTCGTGTGTTCATTATTGTCGACACCGTCACCGAGAGTGACGTGACCATCGTTTCGCGCAGCTGTTCCGTGTTGAAGTCTCGTTCAATAAAAACCAACTCTCGTTGTCGAGCGTGCCCCCCCCCCCCCTACAAACGTGTCTCCCCCCCCCCTCAACAAACGTGTCCCCCCCCCCCCCCCCTTCAACTAACGTGTCTCAACAAACGTGTCTCTCCCCCCCCCCCCCCTCCCCGGTCAACAACAGTCTCCCCCCCCCCCCCTAAACAATCGTGTCCACAATTTGCCGCGAAAGCCGTGAAACCCAAACCCCGAAACCCGCCTCCACAGCGGCACACGTGGATACTGTAGGTATAACACGCTATTTTTTACGTTGAAATGCTACGTATCCAGTGTTCATGGAAACGTACACCACTGACGTTTTTTCTTGGCGACTGGGTTGAACAACCTGACGTCGTTGAAACATGCGAGCGAGCCGATAAAATCTTCCTAATAACTATAAAACTAAAGATCAGACACAATCACTGACTGAAGATTATGCAAGTAAAAGTATATTTCTCGCTAGAAACGTTATTAGAAACACGTTTAACGGTGAATCGGTCCTTAAATATTGCATTTCCCATTCAGATAATAAAGATTAATAAAGATCATACACATTCACTGACTGAAGATTATTCAAGGAAAAAGTACATTTCTCGCTAGAAATGTCATTAGAAACACGTTTAATGGTGAATCTGTCCTAAAATATTGCATTTCCCATTCAGTTAATGCTGGGATTTGCGTATCATATGCACGCGAATGGACGCATCCTCCCTCCACAGTAGTTAATGCTGGGTTTTGCGTATCATATGCACGCGAAATGGTCATTTGGCGTATGTACTGCACGCATTTTGAAAGTGTCAAACCGTGCGATCTGTACGCATATTGGTGAGACTGGGTTGGGCAAGCACATGGCTGCTGACACCACGGGGGGCCTGAGCTCGTCCTGGTCGTCGACAGCTTGGACGTCTTCCAAGCTGTCGACGTCTTCACATAAGCAGCTACAAGAAAAAACTAACAAACAAATTAATAAATGAAGGAGTGAATGAATAAACAAGTAAATGTTTAAGATGGAGACAAAAGGGGGCCACTCTGCCCTTTTGTGGAATAGTTTGGACATGCCTACAGAATAAAAAACAAACGGCATGTCCACGATGAAACACCGAAGCACTTTACTTCTGCTAACAATAGTCTTTGGGTTCCATTGATTGCATTTCCATTTGATTTGAGGTCAAAATGGCTGCACTTTTCAAAATGGCTGCTCTTTGATGGTTTGAGTGTCAGACTAATGGTTGTTACTTCATGAGGTGGGTGCAGTGGTTTGTCTCGTCTACTTGATGGAGGTAAGTGACCACGGATCAAAACAGTTTATGCCTTAAAGTCTAGGGCCCACTGCTAAAGAACAAGGACATACTCCTTGAACACCTAGAGCTTTGACACTGTGTGTGTGTGTGTGTGTGTGTGTGTGTGTGTGTGTGTGTGTGTGTGTGTGTGTGTGTGTGTGTGTGTGTGTGTGTGCGTGCGCGCGCGCGCGCGCGCGTGTGTGTCCAACTGGAAAAACAAAGTGAAGGAACAGGAATCAATATTGTGTGTGAATATAATAGATTTGATTTGTTGTATTGCGATGCATTTTACCTACTTTTCTTTCAGATTCATAGACTACATCCTGACTTGCATAAATAAATAATATAATAATAAACGAAATAATAATAAACTAACACGTGATGACGGTTAGGGGCCGCTTCTGCCATCTGGTGGCTGCTGAGGGGACCTCAACGGAGCACACTTAGGATTTCGCTGTGCAAACATGCTACAGCCAGCACCATATGTGATGCCCGACTCGATATCTCGGCGGGTGAAGGTCGCACGGACTCGGGCTTGGCACCGTTGGAAAGCTGCTCCTCCCTTTGGGGGGGGTGCGTCTGCCTCCCGTTTCTCTAGCACCTTGCTGTCAAAAGATATCCACCGAAAACGGTCTGCACCCGGGTGCAGTGTGGTTAAAACCCCCTATCCTAACCCTAACCCTAACCCTAACCCTAACCCTAACCCTAACCCTAACCCTAACCCTTCCCTAACCCTAACCCTTAAAAAAAAAAAAAAAAAAAAAAAAAAAAAATTGGTTTTAATTTATTTTCTCGGCCTAGGAAGGGGCTAGAAACATAATTCCTGCAGATTCAGGATCGGACCGAGCCCAGCTAAAAAAAGGTTAAAAAAAAAAAAAAAAAAGATGAACTCTCTCGGCACTCTCCCATGTGCCGCTGCGCGGCACATGTTTGAGTGCCTTCTACTCAACCTAACCCTTAAAAAAAAAAAAAATTGGTTTTAAGTTATTTTCTCGGCCTAGGAAGGGGCTAGAAACATAATTCCTGCAGATTCAGGATCGGACCGAGCCCAGCTAAAAAAGGGTTAGAAAAAAAAAAAAAAAAAAAAAAAAACCATAACCCAAACAATTTGACCCAGTGAATGGGTCATGACATGACTTGAGCCAACACAGACTACCCGATCGACTACCTGACAACTTCACCAAACCAAGTAAGTGCAATAACAACTTCACCAAACCAAGTAAGTGCAATAACCGCCTCTCCATGCATTGTCAATGGGGGAAATCTGTTTTGGGGAAAATGCAGCTATGGGCGGCGCCATCTTGAAAAAAAAAAAAATAAATTGAATGAATTTTCAAAATTCGAATTAGAAAAACAACAAACAAAATTTGAATTGAATTTTCAAAAAAAAAAAAAAAAAAATATATATCAAATTTCTAATTAAAAAAAAAAAAAAAAAAAAAAAATTGAATGAATTTTCACATAAAAAAAAAAAAAAAAAAAAGACTCGAAATGGCCTAAAACGTGCTCCTAGACACTTTCTGTGGGAACTTATTTTTTTACTAACAAATTTTCTTGACTCCACACTTAGAAAAAAAAAAAAAAAAAAATGAAAATCCCATTTTCTATACCAAAACAAGCCACCAGGTGGCCAAAATTTTGCACAAAGGTCGGCCTCATAAAATCCTACCACCCAACCCCAACCATGATCCCATGCACCTCCCCCTTCTCCTGTGAGGTCGATTTTAAAAGTCGTCCAATGTTAAAACTTGGGGCTCCAAATTGCTCCAAATTTCTAGGGTATAAAGAGGGGCCCAAGGGCTACCACTGGCACTATCCCAAATTCCCATGCACCGCTCAAAAAAAAAAACGCTTCACTTTGAAGTTTAAAAATCGAAATTGCAGTACCCAAAAAAAACACCAGGGGCGCCACATTTTTTGAGCAAGTCCGCTGGGCCTAGACCTATCCCAGGGTGGTCGCCGAATTCCCATGCACCGCTGCGTTCTCGAACTAGCTCAAAAAAAGCCGTTTTTAAAAAGTGGTAGATGGCTCTTAACCTAACCCTAACCCTAACCCTAACCCTAACCCTAACCCTAACCCTAACCCTAACCCTTAAAAAAAAAAAAAAAAAAAAAAAAAAAAAATTGGTTTTAATTTATTTTCTCGGCCTAGGAAGGGGCTAGAAACATAATTCCTGCAGATTCAGGATCGGACCGAGCCCAGCTAAAAAAAGGTTAAAAAAAAAAAAAAAAAAGATGAACTCTCTCGGCACTCTCCCATGTGCCGCTGCGCGGCACATGTTTGAGTGCCTTCTACTCAACCTAACCCTTAAAAAAAAAAAAAAATTGGTTTTAAGTTATTTTCTCGGCCTAGGAAGGGGCTAGAAACATAATTCCTGCAGATTCAGGATCGGACCGAGCCCAGCTAAAAAAGGGTTAGAAAAAAAAAAAAAAAAAAAAAAAAACCATAACCCAAACAATTTGACCCAGTGAATGGGTCATGACATGACTTGAGCCAACACAGACTACCCGATCGACTACCTGACAACTTCACCAAACCAAGTAAGTGCAATAACAACTTCACCAAACCAAGTAAGTGCAATAACCGCCTCTCCATGCATTGTCAATGGGGGAAATCTGTTTTGGGGAAAATGCAGCTATGGGCGGCGCCATCTTGAAAAAAAAAAAAAATAAATTGAATGAATTTTCAAAATTCGAATTAGAAAAACAACAAACAAAATTTGAATTGAATTTTAAAAAAAAAAAAAAAAAAAAATATATATCAAATTTCTAATTAAAAAAAAAAAAAAAAAAAAAAAATTGAATGAATTTTCACATAAAAAAAAAAAAAAAAAAAAGACTCGAAATGGCCTAAAACGTGCTCCTAGACACTTTCTGTGGGAACTTATTTTTTTACTAACAAATTTTCTTGACTCCACACTTAGAAAAAAAAAAAAAAAAAAATGAAAATCCCATTTTCTATACCAAAACAAGCCACCAGGTGGCCAAAATTTTGCACAAAGGTCGGCCTCATAAAATCCTACCACCCAACCCCAACCATGATCCCATGCACCTCCCCCTTCTCCTGTGAGGTCGATTTTAAAAGTCGTCCAATGTTAA
The DNA here is from genome assembly GCF_026213295.1 of Gadus chalcogrammus. Lineage (NCBI taxonomy): Eukaryota > Metazoa > Chordata > Actinopteri > Gadiformes > Gadidae > Gadus > Gadus chalcogrammus. Next base: position 24,871,437 of record NC_079413.1, on the reverse strand, counting down.
AACTTGGGGCTCCAAATTGCTCCAAATTTCTAGGGTATAAAGAGGGGCCCAAGGGCTACCACTGGCACTATCCCAAATTCCCATGCACCGCTCAAAAAAAAAAACGCTTCACTTTGAAGTTTAAAAATCGAAATTGCAGTACCCAAAAAAAACACCAGGGGCGCCACATTTTTTGAGCAAGTCCGCTGGGCCTAGACCTATCCCAGGGTGGTCGCCGAATTCCCATGCACCGCTGCGTTCTCGAACTAGCTCAAAAAAGCCGTTTTTAAAAAGTGGTAGATGGCTCTTAACCTAACCCTAACCCTAACCCTAACCCTAACCCTAACCCTAACCCTAACCCTAACCCTAACCCTTAAAAAAAAAAAAAAAAAAAAAAAAAAAAAATTGGTTTTAATTTATTTTCTCGGCCTAGGAAGGGGCTAGAAACATAATTCCTGCAGATTCAGGATCGGACCGAGCCCAGCTAAAAAAAGGTTAAAAAAAAAAAAAAAAAAGATGAACTCTCTCGGCACTCTCCCATGTGCCGCTGCGCGGCACATGTTTGAGTGCCTTCTACTCAACCTAACCCTTAAAAAAAAAAAAAATTGGTTTTAAGTTATTTTCTCGGCCTAGGAAGGGGCTAGAAACATAATTCCTGCAGATTCAGGATCGGACCGAGCCCAGCTAAAAAAGGGTTAGAAAAAAAAAAAAAAAAAAAAAAAAACCATAACCCAAACAATTTGACCCAGTGAATGGGTCATGACATGACTTGAGCCAACACAGACTACCCGATCGACTACCTGACAACTTCACCAAACCAAGTAAGTGCAATAACAACTTCACCAAACCAAGTAAGTGCAATAACCGCCTCTCCATGCATTGTCAATGGGGGAAATCTGTTTTGGGGAAAATGCAGCTATGGGCGGCGCCATCTTGAAAAAAAAAAAAAATAAATTGAATGAATTTTCAAAATTCGAATTAGAAAAACAACAAACAAAATTTGAATTGAATTTTCAAAAAAAAAAAAAAAAAAAATATATATCAAATTTCTAATTAAAAAAAAAAAAAAAAAAAAAAATTGAATGAATTTTCACATAAAAAAAAAAAAAAAAAAAAAGACTCGAAATGGCCTAAAACGTGCTCCTAGACACTTTCTGTGGGAACTTATTTTTTTACTAACAAATTTTCTTGACTCCACACTTAGAAAAAAAAAAAAAAAAAATGAAAATCCCATTTTCTATACCAAAACAAGCCACCAGGTGGCCAAAATTTTGCACAAAGGTCGGCCTCATAAAATCCTACCACCCAACCCCAACCATGATCCCATGCACCTCCCCCTTCTCCTGTGAGGTCGATTTTAAAAGTCGTCCAATGTTAAAACTTGGGGCTCCAAATTGCTCCAAATTTCTAGGGTATAAAGAGGGGCCCAAGGGCTACCACTGGCACTATCCCAAATTCCCATGCACCGCTCAAAAAAAAAAAAACGCTTCACTTTGAAGTTTAAAAATCGAAATTGCAGTACCCAAAAAAAACACCAGGGGCGCCACATTTTTTGAGCAAGTCCGCTGGGCCTAGACCTATCCCAGGGTGGTCGCCGAATTCCCATGCACCGCTGCGTTCTCGAACTAGCTCAAAAAAGCCGTTTTTAAAAAGTGGTAGATGGCTCTTAACCTAACCCTAACCCTAACCCTAACCCTAACCCTAACCCTAACCCTAACCCTAACCCTAACCACTTTGGTTAAAACCCCCTATCCTAATCTTAATCTTAATCTTAATCCTAACCTTAACCTTTAGCCTTATTCCCTAACCCTAACCCTTAAAAAAAAAAAAAAAAAAAAAAAAAAAAATTGGTTTTAATTTATTTTCTCGGCCTAGGAAGGGGCTAGAAACATAATTCCTGCAGATTCAGGATCGGACCGAGCCCAGCTAAAAAAAGGTTAAAAAAAAAAAAAAAAAGATGAACTCTCTCGGCACTCTCCCATGTGCCGCTGCGCGGCACATGTTTGAGTGCCTTCTACTCAACCTAACCCTTAAAAAAAAAAAAAATTGGTTTTAAGTTATTTTCTCGGCCTAGGAAGGGGCTAGAAACATAATTCCTGCAGATTCAGGATCGGACCGAGCCCAGCTAAAAAAGGGTTAGAAAAAAAAAAAAAAAAAAAAAAAAACCATAACCCAAACAATTTGACCCAGTGAATGGGTCATGACATGACTTGAGCCAACACAGACTACCCGATCGACTACCTGACAACTTCACCAAACCAAGTAAGTGCAATAACAACTTCACCAAACCAAGTAAGTGCAATAACCGCCTCTCCATGCATTGTCAATGGGGGAAATCTGTTTTGGGGAAAATGCAGCTATGGGCGGCGCCATCTTGAAAAAAAAAAAAAAATAAATTGAATGAATTTTCAAAATTCGAATTAGAAAAACAACAAACAAAATTTGAATTGAATTTTCAAAAAAAAAAAAAAAAAAATATATATCAAATTTCTAATTAAAAAAAAAAAAAAAAAAAAAAAATTGAATGAATTTTCACATAAAAAAAAAAAAAAAAAAAGACTCGAAATGGCCTAAAACGTGCTCCTAGACACTTTCTGTGGGAACTTATTTTTTTACTAACAAATTTTCTTGACTCCACACTTAGAAAAAAAAAAAAAAAAAATGAAAATCCCATTTTCTATACCAAAACAAGCCACCAGGTGGCCAAAATTTTGCACAAAGGTCGGCCTCATAAAATCCTACCACCCAACCCCAACCATGATCCCATGCACCTCCCCCTTCTCCTGTGAGGTCGATTTTAAAAGTCGTCCAATGTTAAAACTTGGGGCTCCAAATTGCTCCAAATTTCTAGGGTATAAAGAGGGGCCCAAGGGCTACCACTGGCACTATCCCAAATTCCCATGCACCGCTCAAAAAAAAAAACGCTTCACTTTGAAGTTTAAAAATCGAAATTGCAGTACCCAAAAAAAACACCAGGGGCGCCACATTTTTTGAGCAAGTCCGCTGGGCCTAGACCTATCCCAGGGTGGTCGCCGAATTCCCATGCACCGCTGCGTTCTCGAACTAGCTCAAAAAAGCCGTTTTTAAAAAGTGGTAGATGGCTCTTAACCTAACCCTAACCCTAACCCTAACCCTAACCCTAACCCTAACCCTAACCCTAACCCTAAACCCCCTATCCTAACCCTAACCCTAACCCTAACCCTAACCCTAACCCTAACCCTAACCCTAACCACTTTGGTTAAAACCCCCTATCCTAATCTTAATCTTAATCTTAATCCTAACCTTAACCTTTAGCCTTATTCCCTAACCCTAACCCTTAAAAAAAAAAAAAAAAAAAAAAAAAAAAATTGGTTTTAATTTATTTTCTCGGCCTAGGAAGGGGCTAGAAACATAATTCCTGCAGATTCAGGATCGGACCGAGCCCAGCTAAAAAAAGGTTAAAAAAAAAAAAAAAAAAGATGAACTCTCTCGGCACTCTCCCATGTGCCGCTGCGCGGCACATGTTTGAGTGCCTTCTACTCAACCTAACCCTTAAAAAAAAAAAAATTGGTTTTAAGTTATTTTCTCGGCCTAGGAAGGGGCTAGAAACATAATTCCTGCAGATTCAGGATCGGACCGAGCCCAGCTAAAAAAGGGTTAGAAAAAAAAAAAAAAAAAAAAAAACCATAACCCAAACAATTTGACCCAGTGAATGGGTCATGACATGACTTGAGCCAACACAGACTACCCGATCGACTACCTGACAACTTCACCAAACCAAGTAAGTGCAATAACAACTTCACCAAACCAAGTAAGTGCAATAACCGCCTCTCCATGCATTGTCAATGGGGGAAATCTGTTTTGGGGAAAATGCAGCTATGGGCGGCGCCATCTTGAAAAAAAAAAAAATAAATTGAATGAATTTTCAAAATTCGAATTAGAAAAACAACAAACAAAATTTGAATTGAATTTTCAAAAAAAAAAAAAAAAAAATATATATCAAATTTCTAATTAAAAAAAAAAAAAAAAAAAAAAAATTGAATGAATTTTCACATAAAAAAAAAAAAAAAAAAAGACTCGAAATGGCCTAAAACGTGCTCCTAGACACTTTCTGTGGGAACTTATTTTTTTACTAACAAATTTTCTTGACTCCACACTTAGAAAAAAAAAAAAAAAAATGAAAATCCCATTTTCTATACCAAAACAAGCCACCAGGTGGCCAAAATTTTGCACAAAGGTCGGCCTCATAAAATCCTACCACCCAACCCCAACCATGATCCCATGCACCTCCCCCTTCTCCTGTGAGGTCGATTTTAAAAGTCGTCCAATGTTAAAACTTGGGGCTCCAAATTGCTCCAAATTTCTAGGGTATAAAGAGGGGCCCAAGGGCTACCACTGGCACTATCCCAAATTCCCATGCACCGCTCAAAAAAAAAAACGCTTCACTTTGAAGTTTAAAAATCGAAATTGCAGTACCCAAAAAAAACACCAGGGGCGCCACATTTTTTGAGCAAGTCCGCTGGGCCTAGACCTATCCCAGGGTGGTCGCCGAATTCCCATGCACCGCTGCGTTCTCGAACTAGCTCAAAAAAGCCGTTTTTAAAAAGTGGTAGATGGCTCTTAACCTAACCCTAACCCTAACCCTAACCCTAACCCTAACCCTAACCCTAACCCTAACCCTAATTCCTGCAGATTCAGGATCGGACCGAGCCCAGCTAAAAAAGGGTCAGAAAAAAAAAAAAAAAAAAAAAACCATAACCCAAACAATTTGACCCAGTGAATGGGTCATGACATGACTTGAGCCAACACAGACTACCCGATCGACTACCAGACAACTTCACCAAACCAAGTAAGTGCAATAACAACTTCACCAAACCAAGTAAGTGCAATAACCGCCTCTCCATGCATTGTCAATGGGGGAAATCTGTTTTGGGGGAAATGCAGCCATGGGCGGCGCCATCTTGAAAAAAATAAAAAAAAAAAAAAAAAAAAATTGAATGAATTTTCAAAATTCGAATTAGAAAAACAACAACAAACAAAATTTGAATTGAATTTTCAAATTTCAAAAAAAAAAAAATAAAAAAAATTCTAATAAAAAAAAAATAAAAAAATTGAATGAATTTTCACATTAAAAAAAAAAAAAAAAAAAAAGACTCGAAATGGCCTAAAACGTGCTCCTAGACACTTTCTGTGGGAACTTATTTTTTTACTAACAAATTTTCTTGAGTCCACACTTAGAAAAATAAAAATAAAAAATGAAAATCCCATTTTCTATACCAAAACAAGCAACCAGGTGGCCAAAATTTTGCACAAAGGTCGGCCTCATAAAATCCTACCACCCAACCCCAACCATGATCCCATGATCCACCCCCTTCCCCCGTGAGGTCGATTTTAAAAGTCGTCCAATGTTAAAACTTGGGGCTCCAAATTGCTCCAAATTTCTAGGGGATGTAGAGGGGACCAAGGGCTACCACTGGCACTATTCAGAATTCCCATGATCCAATAAAAAAAAAAAACGCTTCACTTTTAAACTTTAAAATCGAAATTGCAGTACCCAAAAAAAAACGCCAGGGGCGCCACATTTTTTAAGCAAGTCCGCTGGGCCTAGACCTATCCGTGGGTGGTAAAAGAATTCCCATGATCCACTCGGTTCTCGAACTAGCTCAAAAATGCCGTTTTTCAAAAGTGGTAGATGGCTCTTAACCTAACCCTAACCCTAACCCTAACCCTAACCCTAACCCTAACCCTAACCCTAACCCTAACCCTAACCCTAACCCTTAAATATTGCATTTCCCATTCAGATAATAAAGATTAATAAAGATCATACACATTCACTGACTGAAGATTATTCAAGGAAAAAGTACATTTCTCGCTAGAAATGTCATTAGAAACACGTTTAATGGTGAATCTGTCCTAAAATATTGCATTTCCCATTCAGTTAATGCTGGGATTTGCGTATCATATGCACGCGAAATGGACGCATCCTCCCTCCACAGTAGTTAATGCTGGGTTTTGCGTATCATATGCACGCGAAATGGTCATTTGGCGTATGTACTGCACGCATTTTGAAAGTGTCAAACCGTGCGATCTGTACGCATATTGGTGAGACTGGGTTGGGCAAGCACATGGCTGCTGACACCACGGGGGGCCTGAGCTCGTCCTGGTCGTCGACAGCTTGGACGTCTTCCAAGCTGTCGACGTCTTCACATAAGCAGCTACAAGAAAAAACTAACAAACAAATTAATAAATGAAGGAGTGAATGAATAAACAAGTAAATGTTTAAGATGGAGACAAAAGGGGGCCACTCTGCCCTTTTGTGGAATAGTTTGGACATGCCTACAGAATAAAAAACAAACGGCATGTCCACGATGAAACACCGAAGCACTTTACTTCTGCTAACAATAGTCTTTGGGTTCCATTGATTGCATTTCCATTTGATTTGAGGTCAAAATGGCTGCACTTTTCAAAATGGCTGCTCTTTGATGGTTTGAGTGTCAGACTAATGGTTGTTACTTCATGAGGTGGGTGCAGTGGTTTGTCTCGTCTACTTGATGGAGGTAAGTGACCACGGATCAAAACAGTTTATGCCTTAAAGTCTAGGGCCCACTGCTAAAGAACAAGGACATACTCCTTGAACACCTAGAGCTTTGACACTGTGTGTGTGTGTGTGTGTGTGTGTGTGTGTGTGTGTGTGTGTGTGTGTCCAACTGGAAAAACAAAGTGAAGGAACAGGAATCAATATTGTGTGTGAATATAATAGATTTGATTTGTTGTATTGCGATGCATTTTACCTACTTTTCTTTCAGATTCATAGACTACATCCTGACTTGCATAAATAAATAATATAATAATAAACGAAATAATAATAAACTAACACGTGATGACGGTTAGGGGCCGCTTCTGCCATCTGGTGGCTGCTGAGGGGACCTCAACGGAGCACACTTAGGATTTCGCTGTGCAAACATGCTACAGCCAGCACCATATGTGATGCCCGACTCGATATCTCGGCGGGTGAAGGTCGCACGGACTCGGGCTTGGCACCGTTGGAAAGCTGCTCCTCCCTTTGGGGGGGGTGCGTCTGCCTCCCGTTTCTCTAGCACCTTGCTGTCAAAAGATATCCACCGAAAACGGTCTGCACCCGGGTGCAGTGTGGTTAAAACCCCCTATCCTGGGCGCCTTGGCTACAGCCAGCACCATATGTGATGCCCGACTCGATATCTCGGCGGGTGAAGGTCGCACGGACTCGGGCTTGGCACCGTTGGAAAGCTGATCCTCCCTTTGGGGGGGGTGCGTCTGCCTCCCGTTTCTCTAGGACCTTGCTCTCAAAAGATATCCACCGAAAACGGCCTAACCATAACCATAACCCTAACCATAACCCAATCACCTAACCATAACCATAACCCTAACCCTCCCTAACCATAACCCCAAACTTACACTGCATATCTACAGACCTACACACCCCCGCCTGTAACTACACATATACAGTTGAATGATATATAATAAATAATAATAAACTAACACGTGATGACGGTTAGGGGCCGCTTCTGCCATCTGGTGGCTGCTGAGGGGACCTCTACGGAGCACACTTAGGATTTCGCTGTGCAAACATGCTACAGCCAGCACCATATGTGATGCCCGACTCGATATCTCGGCGGGTGAAGGTCGCACGGACTCGGGCTTGGCACCGTTGGAAAGCTGCTCCTCCCTTTGGGGGGGGTGCGTCTGCCTCCCGTTTCTCTAGCACCTTGCTGTCAAAAGATATCCACCGAAAACGGTCTGCACCCGGGTGCAGTGTGGTTAAAACCCCCTATCCTAACCCTAACCCTAACCCTAACCCTAACCCTAACCCTAACCCTAACCCTAACCCTAACCCTAACCCTAACCCCAGAAGTCTGGGGTCAAAAGGTCAAAAGGAGACGCCACCACGCCGGGGTGGAGCCAGATCTTCCTGCAAAAAACGTGCCCCCCACATACCGTTCAAAATCCACCCAAAATGTCCTAGAAGCATCCCAAAAAAAAATGATATTATTGGCCATTTTGGCCAACGTTTTGAAAGTAATAATATTTGAGGGAATATTTTTTTGTTGTGGTTTTAGCAGCGAAATGCACCGTGTGCGTGTGTGCGTGTGTGTGTGTGTGTGTGTGTGTGTGTGTGTGTGTGTGTGTGTGTGTGTGTGTGTGTGTGTGTGTGTGTGTGTATGTGTGTGTGTGTGTGTGTGTGTGTGTGTGTCTGTGTGTCTGTGCGTGCGTGTGTGTGCTTGTGTGTGCTTGTGTGTGTGTGTGTGTGTGTGTCTGTGCATGTGCGTGCGTGTGTGTGTGTGTGTATAACACGCAATTTTATGTTGAAATGCGACGTAATCCAGTGTTCACGAAACGTACAGTGTCAACGTAGGTATGATTTTGGCGACTGGGTTGGCTCTCAGATATACGTGTTTCTAACAAGATGATATCATTAAAAGTTACATAAAGTAACAGTTTAATAACACAAACGCCGGAAGCACGTGAGCTGCTAGTTTAGCGAAAGCAACCTGACGTCGTTGAAACATGCGAGCGAGCCGATCAACTCCTAATAACTATAAAACTAAAGATCAGACACAATCACTGACTGAAGATTATGCAATTAAAAAGTATATTTCTCGCTAGAAATGTTATTAGAAACACGTTTAACGGTGAATCGGTCCTAAAATATTGCATTTCCCATTCAGATAATAAAGATTAATATAAGCTACGCCGTGTTCCGGAGCCGCGGGGGATTCTGGGAATTGGGGTTCTCAGTTGACAAATGGGGCTTTTGTTAACTTGTTTTGTTGTTAGGATTAAGTGGGTTTAATGGGTTCGGGATGTTATGTGGTTGTGTGTTGTTCTATTAACATTGTTCGTGTGTTCATTATTGTCGACACCGTCACCGAGAGTGACGTGACCATCGTTTCGCGCAGCTGTTCCGTGTTGAAGTCTCGTTCAATAAAAACCAACTCTCGTTGTCGAGCGTGCCCCCCCCCCCCTACAAACGTGTCTCCCCCCCCCTCAACAAACGTGTCCCCCCCCCCCCCCCCCTTCAACTAACGTGTCTCAACAAACGTGTCTCTCCCCCCCCCCCCCCTCCCCGGTCAACAACAGTCTCCCCCCCCCCCCTAAACAATCGTGTCCACAATTTGCCGCGAAAGCCGTGAAACCCAAACCCCGAAACCCGCCTCCACAGCGGCACACGTGGATACTGTAGGTATAACACGCTATTTTTTACGTTGAAATGCTACGTATCCAGTGTTCATGGAAACGTACACCACTGACGTTTTTTCTTGGCGACTGGGTTGAACAACCTGACGTCGTTGAAACATGCGAGCGAGCCGATAAAATCTTCCTAATAACTATAAAACTAAAGATCAGACACAATCACTGACTGAAGATTATGCAAGTAAAAAGTATATTTCTCGCTAGAAACGTTATTAGAAACACGTTTAACGGTGAATCGGTCCTTAAATATTGCATTTCCCATTCAGATAATAAAGATTAATAAAGATCATACACATTCACTGACTGAAGATTATTCAAGGAAAAAGTACATTTCTCGCTAGAAATGTCATTAGAAACACGTTTAATGGTGAATCTGTCCTAAAATATTGCATTTCCCATTCAGTTAATGCTGGGATTTGCGTATCATATGCACGCGAAATGGACGCATCCTCCCTCCACAGTAGTTAATGCTGGGTTTTGCGTATCATATGCACGCGAAATGGTCATTTGGCGTATGTACTGCACGCATTTTGAAAGTGTCAAACCGTGCGATCTGTACGCATATTGGTGAGACTGGGTTGGGCAAGCACATGGCTGCTGACACCACGGGGGGCCTGAGCTCGTCCTGGTCGTCGACAGCTTGGACGTCTTCCAAGCTGTCGACGTCTTCACATAAGCAGCTACAAGAAAAAACTAACAAACAAATTAATAAATGAAGGAGTGAATGAATAAACAAGTAAATGTTTAAGATGGAGACAAAAGGGGGCCACTCTGCCCTTTTGTGGAATAGTTTGGACATGCCTACAGAATAAAAAACAAACGGCATGTCCACGATGAAACACCGAAGCACTTTACTTCTGCTAACAATAGTCTTTGGGTTCCATTGATTGCATTTCCATTTGATTTGAGGTCAAAATGGCTGCACTTTTCAAAATGGCTGCTCTTTGATGGTTTGAGTGTCAGACTAATGGTTGTTACTTCATGAGGTGGGTGCAGTGGTTTGTCTCGTCTACTTGATGGAGGTAAGTGACCACGGATCAAAACAGTTTATGCCTTAAAGTCTAGGGCCCACTGCTAAAGAACAAGGACATACTCCTTGAACACCTAGAGCTTTGACACTGTGTGTGTGTGTGTGTGTGTGTGTGTGTGTGTGTGTGTGTGTGTGTGTGTGTCCAACTGGAAAAACAAAGTGAAGGAACAGGAATCAATATTGTGTGTGAATATAATAGATTTGATTTGTTGTATTGCGATGCATTTTACCTACTTTTCTTTCAGATTCATAGACTACATCCTGACTTGCATAAATAAATAATATAATAATAAACGAAATAATAATAAACTAACACGTGATGACGGTTAGGGGCCGCTTCTGCCATCTGGTGGCTGCTGAGGGGACCTCAACGGAGCACACTTAGGATTTCGCTGTGCAAACATGCTACAGCCAGCACCATATGTGATGCCCGACTCGATATCTCGGCGGGTGAAGGTCGCACGGACTCGGGCTTGGCACCGTTGGAAAGCTGCTCCTCCCTTTGGGGGGGGTGCGTCTGCCTCCCGTTTCTCTAGCACCTTGCTGTCAAAAGATATCCACCGAAAACGGTCTGCACCCGGGTGCAGTGTGGTTAAAACCCCCTATCCTGGGCGCCTTGGCTACAGCCAGCACCATATGTGATGCCCGACTCGATATCTCGGCGGGTGAAGGTCGCACGGACTCGGGCTTGGCACCGTTGGAAAGCTGATCCTCCCTTTGGGGGGGGTGCGTCTGCCTCCCGTTTCTCTAGGACCTTGCTCTCAAAAGATATCCACCGAAAACGGCCTAACCATAACCATAACCCTAACCATAACCCAATCACCTAACCATAACCATAACCCTAACCCTCCCTAACCATAACCCCAAACTTACACTGCATATCTACAGACCTACACACCCCCGCCTGTAACTACACATATACAGTTGAATGATATATAATAAATAATAATAAACTAACACGTGATGACGGTTAGGGGCCGCTTCTGCCATCTGGTGGCTGCTGAGGGGACCTCTACGGAGCACACTTAGGATTTCGCTGTGCAAACATGCTACAGCCAGCACCATATGTGATGCCCGACTCGATATCTCGGCGGGTGAAGGTCGCACGGACTCGGGCTTGGCACCGTTGGAAAGCTGCTCCTCCCTTTGGGGGGGGTGCGTCTGCCTCCCGTTTCTCTAGCACCTTGCTGTCAAAAGATATCCACCGAAAACGGTCTGCACCCGGGTGCAGTGTGGTTAAAACCCCCTATCCTAACCCTAACCCTAACCCTAACCCTAACCCTAACCCTAACCCTAACCCTAACCCTAACCCTAACCCTAACCCTAACCCCAGAAGTCTGGGGTCAAAAGGTCAAAAGGAGACGCCACCACGCCGGGGTGGAGCCAGATCTTCCTGCAAAAAACGTGCCCCCCACATACCGTTCAAAATCCACCCAAAATGTCCTAGAAGCATCCCAAAAAAAAATGATATTATTGGCCATTTTGGCCAACGTTTTGAAAGTAATAATATTTGAGGGAATATTTTTTTGTTGTGGTTTTAGCAGCGAAATGCACCGTGTGCGTGTGTGCGTGTGTGTGTGTGTGTGTGTGTGTGTGTGTGTGTGTGTGTGTGTGTGTGTGTGTGTGTGTGTGTGTGTGTGTGTGTATGTGTGTGTGTGTGTGTGTGTGTGTGTGTCTGTGTGTCTGTGCGTGCGTGTGTGTGCTTGTGTGTGCTTGTGTGTGTGTGTGTGTGTGTGTCTGTGCATGTGCGTGCGTGTGTGTGTGTGTGTATAACACGCAATTTTATGTTGAAATGCGACGTAATCCAGTGTTCACGAAACGTACAGTGTCAACGTAGGTATGATTTTGGCGACTGGGTTGGCTCTCAGATATACGTGTTTCTAACAAGATGATATCATTAAAAGTTACATAAAGTAACAGTTTAATAACACAAACGCCGGAAGCACGTGAGCTGCTAGTTTAGCGAAAGCAACCTGACGTCGTTGAAACATGCGAGCGAGCCGATCAACTCCTAATAACTATAAAACTAAAGATCAGACACAATCACTGACTGAAGATTATGCAATTAAAAAGTATATTTCTCGCTAGAAATGTTATTAGAAACACGTTTAACGGTGAATCGGTCCTAAAATATTGCATTTCCCATTCAGATAATAAAGATTAATATAAGCTACGCCGTGTTCCGGAGCCGCGGGGGATTCTGGGAATTGGGGTTCTCAGTTGACAAATGGGGCTTTTGTTAACTTGTTTTGTTGTTAGGATTAAGTGGGTTTAATGGGTTCGGGATGTTATGTGGTTGTGTGTTGTTCTATTAACATTGTTCGTGTGTTCATTATTGTCGACACCGTCACCGAGAGTGACGTGACCATCGTTTCGCGCAGCTGTTCCGTGTTGAAGTCTCGTTCAATAAAAACCAACTCTCGTTGTCGAGCGTGCCCCCCCCCCCCCTACAAACGTGTCTCCCCCCCCCCTCAACAAACGTGTCCCCCCCCCCCCCCCCTTCAACTAACGTGTCTCAACAAACGTGTCTCTCCCCCCCCCCCCCTCCCCGGTCAACAACAGTCTCCCCCCCCCCCCTAAACAATCGTGTCCACAATTTGCCGCGAAAGCCGTGAAACCCAAACCCCGAAACCCGCCTCCACAGCGGCACACGTGGATACTGTAGGTATAACACGCTATTTTTTACGTTGAAATGCTACGTATCCAGTGTTCATGGAAACGTACACCACTGACGTTTTTTCTTGGCGACTGGGTTGAACAACCTGACGTCGTTGAAACATGCGAGCGAGCCGATAAAATCTTCCTAATAACTATAAAACTAAAGATCAGACACAATCACTGACTGAAGATTATGCAAGTAAAAAGTATATTTCTCGCTAGAAACGTTATTAGAAACACGTTTAACGGTGAATCGGTCCTTAAATATTGCATTTCCCATTCAGATAATAAAGATTAATAAAGATCATACACATTCACTGACTGAAGATTATTCAAGGAAAAAGTACATTTCTCGCTAGAAATGTCATTAGAAACACGTTTAATGGTGAATCTGTCCTAAAATATTGCATTTCCCATTCAGTTAATGCTGGGATTTGCGTATCATATGCACGCGAAATGGACGCATCCTCCCTCCACAGTAGTTAATGCTGGGTTTTGCGTATCATATGCACGCGAAATGGTCATTTGGCGTATGTACTGCACGCATTTTGAAAGTGTCAAACCGTGCGATCTGTACGCATATTGGTGAGACTGGGTTGGGCAAGCACATGGCTGCTGACACCACGGGGGGCCTGAGCTCGTCCTGGTCGTCGACAGCTTGGACGTCTTCCAAGCTGTCGACGTCTTCACATAAGCAGCTACAAGAAAAAACTAACAAACAAATTAATAAATGAAGGAGTGAATGAATAAACAAGTAAATGTTTAAGATGGAGACAAAAGGGGGCCACTCTGCCCTTTTGTGGAATAGTTTGGACATGCCTACAGAATAAAAAACAAACGGCATGTCCACGATGAAACACCGAAGCACTTTACTTCTGCTAACAATAGTCTTTGGGTTCCATTGATTGCATTTCCATTTGATTTGAGGTCAAAATGGCTGCACTTTTCAAAATGGCTGCTCTTTGATGGTTTGAGTGTCAGACTAATGGTTGTTACTTCATGAGGTGGGTGCAGTGGTTTGTCTCGTCTACTTGATGGAGGTAAGTGACCACGGATCAAAACAGTTTATGCCTTAAAGTCTAGGGCCCACTGCTAAAGAACAAGGACATACTCCTTGAACACCTAGAGCTTTGACACTGTGTGTGTGTGTGTGTGTGTGTGTGTGTGTGTGTGTGTGTGTGTGTGTGTGTGTGTGTGTGTGTGTGTGTGCGTGCGCGCGCGCGCGCGCGCGTGTGTGTCCAACTGGAAAAACAAAGTGAAGGAACAGGAATCAATATTGTGTGTGAATATAATAGATTTGATTTGTTGTATTGCGATGCATTTTACCTACTTTTCTTTCAGATTCATAGACTACATCCTGACTTGCATAAATAAATAATATAATAATAAACGAAATAATAATAAACTAACACGTGATGACGGTTAGGGGCCGCTTCTGCCATCTGGTGGCTGCTGAGGGGACCTCAACGGAGCACACTTAGGATTTCGCTGTGCAAACATGCTACAGCCAGCACCATATGTGATGCCCGACTCGATATCTCGGCGGGTGAAGGTCGCACGGACTCGGGCTTGGCACCGTTGGAAAGCTGCTCCTCCCTTTGGGGGGGGTGCGTCTGCCTCCCGTTTCTCTAGCACCTTGCTGTCAAAAGATATCCACCGAAAACGGTCTGCACCCGGGTGCAGTGTGGTTAAAACCCCCTATCCTGGGCGCCTTGGCTACAGCCAGCACCATATGTGATGCCCGACTCGATATCTCGGCGGGTGAAGGTCGCACGGACTCGGGCTTGGCACCGTTGGAAAGCTGATCCTCCCTTTGGGGGGGGTGCGTCTGCCTCCCGTTTCTCTAGGACCTTGCTCTCAAAAGATATCCACCGAAAACGGCCTAACCATAACCATAACCCTAACCATAACCCAATCACCTAACCATAACCATAACCCTAACCCTCCCTAACCATAACCCCAAACTTACACTGCATATCTACAGACCTACACACCCCCGCCTGTAACTACACATATACAGTTGAATGATATAAAATAAATAATAATAAACTAACACGTGATGACGGTTAGGGGCCGCTTCTGCCATCTGGTGGCTGCTGAGGGGACCTCTACGGAGCACACTTAGGATTTCGCTGTGCAAACATGCTACAGCCAGCACCATATGTGATGCCCGACTCGATATCTCGGCGGGTGAAGGTCGCACGGACTCGGGCTTGGCACCGTTGGAAAGCTGATCCTCCCTTTGGGGGGGGTGCGTCTGCCTCCCGTTTCTCTAGGACCTTGCTCTCAAAAGATATCCACCGAAAACTAACACGTGATGACGGTTAAGGGCCGCTTCTGCCATCTGGTGGCTGCTGAGGGGACCTCAACGGAGCACACTTTGGATTTCGCTGCATGTGCAAACCTGCTACAGCCAGCAGCATATGTGGTGCCGCGGTAATATCAATATGGATAACAGTGGTGGCTGGTGATCAGAAAAATGACTACATCCTGACTTGCAGGGCCTGGACAAACGTACACTGCATATCTACAGACCTACTTCATGGCCAATCCACCAGCCATTGCTATTTGACCCATTGTTGTTATTCTGATATCGAGACAAATCATGATCGCTGTCCTATAGCGTCCATTTTTTGTGAGTCTCAATGTCTACTTCAAATGCATTTATAGGAATATGGGACAGTTGCTTCATTTTGTTTATATGTGAGGTTGTTTTTTGTTTTTCCAATGAACTACTGTCAACTAATATAAAAGATGTGAACTAATGCAATCAATAAATATGTCAAACATTGAAGGACACAAAACATAGATATATATTTACAAACAGGTTATTTTATTCCATGCACGCAAACACTACCAATACATCCAGCAATAGAGTTATGAATGTTCTAATGCTTACACTTCCATGTGCATACTTCCATACACTCTGACGCTATTAAACTATCCGACAATAAGACCCCCAACGTGGGGGAAACACTGGCTCCATGTGCAAACTTCCATGCACGCAAACACTACCAATACATCCAGCAATAGAGTTATGAATGTTCTAATGCTTACACTTCCATGTGCATACTTCCATACACTCTGACACTATTAAACTATCCGACAATAAGACCCCCAATGTGTGGGAAACACTGGCTCCATGTGCAAACTTCCATGCACGCAAACACTACCAATACATCCAGCAATAGAGTTATGAATGTTCTAATGCTTACACTTCCATGTGCATACTTCCATACACTCTGACACTATTAATCTATCCGACAATAAGACCCCCAACGTGGGGGAAACACTGGCTCCATGTGCAAACTTCCATGCACGCAAACACTACCAATACATCCAGCAATAGAGTTATGAATGCTCTAATGCTTACACTTCCATGTGCATACTTCCATACACTCTGACACTATTAATCACTATTAATTAAGCAGGGCAGAGAAGGAGAATGAGGGAGAGGGAGAATGAGGGAGAGGGAGAAGGAGGGAGAGGGAGAAGGAGTGAGAGGGAGAAGGAGTGAGAGGGAGAAGGAGTGAGAGGGAGAAGGAGTGAGAGGGAGAAGGAGGGAGAAGGAGTGAGAGGGAGAAGGAGTGAGAAGGAGAAGGAGTGAGAGGGAGAAGGAGTGAGAGGGAGAAGGAGGGAGAAGGAGTGAGAGGGAGAAGGAGAAGGAGTGAGAGGGAGAAGGAGTGAGAGGGAGAAGGAGAAGGAGAAGGAGTGAGAGGGAGAAGGAGAAGGAGAAGGAGTGAGAGGGAGAAGGAGTGAGAGAGAGAGGGAGAGGGAGAGAGAGGGATAGAGAGAGAGAGAGAGAAGGAGTGAGAGAGAGAAGGAGTGAGAGAGAGAAGGAGTGAGAGAGAGAAGGAGTGAGAGAGAGAAGGAGTGAGAGAGAGAAAGAGTGAGGGGGGGAGGAGAGAGAAAGAGAGAGATAGCTGTAATCCCACTGGAGTTGCACATCAATCCTATCATGACATCTACCTGGGGAGGTGTCTGTGCCTCTGGGCCTGTCAGTGACTTAATACAATACACAGAGCAGTGTTTGGTGCTCTGTGTGTGTCTGTGTGACCCTCAGTGACCTCCAATAGCAGGCAGGCTTTTGGGGCCTAAAGGGAGAGAAGTGTGAGCCATTGGGGCTTGCTGTGACTTAATACAATACACAGGGCAGTGCTGGGAGCTCTGTGTATGTCTGTGGGACCCTCAGTGACCTCCAATAGCAGGCAGGCTTTTGGGGCCTAAAGGGAGAAAAGTGTGAGCCATTGGGGCTTGCTGTGACTTAATACAATACACAGGAGCTCTGTGTATGTCTGTGGGACCCTCAGTGACCTTTAATAGACAGCCGGCTTATGAGGCCTACCTACCTATGTATTTAAACCATTTAAATCACCACAGAACCTCAATTTAAGTTACACAAGTATATATTCTAGCACTGATAATTAAAAGTTAAACTGTGTTCTCCAGTGAGAGAGGATGTGTTTTGCTGTTTGTGGATACCAATGTATATGCACGCTAGTTTTAAACATTTCCTCAGGTATGTTAGACAGATGTGGATACTGCTCAATACATGAGTTAATACAAGAGAGTACATGTACCACTACTCAAAAAACAGGTCATACTGTCAGTCAATAAGGCTGTGGGGGGAAGGGGCTTTTTCACTTATTTGGAGAAGCGTTAGCACATGTGCTTAACTCTCCCAAGATAAGAGGTTTTTTTGTGAATTAAAATATAGACACAAAAAATACATACAAAGAGCTCCAGCTCCCCCGCACAATGCTTTGGGTCACGGGAGCGGACCGCCAACTTCTCCCATGCCACCCCAGACATAGACCAGAGCCTCTGTGTCTGTGCCTCTGGGCCTGTCAGTGACTTAATACAATACACAGGGCAGTGTTTGGTGCTCTGTGTGTGTCTGTGTGACCCTCAGTGACCTCCAATAGCAGGCAGGCTTTTGGGGCCTAAAGGGAGAGAAGTGTGAGCCATTCGGGCTTGCTGTGACTTAATACAATACACAGGGCAGTGTTTGGTGCTCTGTGTGTGTCTGTGTGACCCTCAGTGACCTCCAATAGCAGGCAGGCTTTTGGGGCCTAAAGGGAGAGAAGTGTGAGCCATTGGGGCTTGCTGTGACTGTCACTAAATGAAGGAGTGAATGAATAAACAAGTAAATGTTTAAGATGGAGACAAAAGGGGGCCACTCTGCCCTTTTGTGGAATAGTTTGGACATGCCTACAGAATAAAAAACAAACGGCATGTCCACGATGAAACACCGAAGCACTTTACTTCTGCTAACAATAGTCTTTGGGTTCCATTGATTGCATTTCCATTTGATTTGAGGTCAAAATGGCTGCACTTTTCAAAATGGCTGCTCTTTGATGGTTTGAGTGTCAGACTAATGGTTGTTACTTCATGAGGTGGGTGCAGTGGTTTGTCTCGTCTACTTGATGGAGGTAAGTGACCACGGATCAAAACAGTTTATGCCTTAAAGTCTAGGGCCCACTGCTAAAGAACAAGGACATACTCCTTGAACACCTAGAGCTTTGACACTGTGTGTGTGTGTGTGTGTGTGTGTGTGTGTGTGTGTGTGTGTGTGTGTGTGTGTCCAACTGGAAAAACAAAGTGAAGGAACAGGAATCAATATTGTGTGTGAATATAATAGATTTGATTTGTTGTATTGCGATGCATTTTACCTACTTTTCTTTCAGATTCATAGACTACATCCTGACTTGCATAAATAAATAATATAATAATAAACGAAATAATAATAAACTAACACGTGATGACGGTTAGGGGCCGCTTCTGCCATCTGGTGGCTGCTGAGGGGACCTCAACGGAGCACACTTAGGATTTCGCTGTGCAAACATGCTACAGCCAGCACCATATGTGATGCCCGACTCGATATCTCGGCGGGTGAAGGTCGCACGGACTCGGGCTTGGCACCGTTGGAAAGCTGCTCCTCCCTTTGGGGGGGGTGCGTCTGCCTCCCGTTTCTCTAGCACCTTGCTGTCAAAAGATATCCACCGAAAACGGTCTGCACCCGGGTGCAGTGTGGTTAAAACCCCCTATCCTGGGCGCCTTGGCTACAGCCAGCACCATATGTGATGCCCGACTCGATATCTCGGCGGGTGAAGGTCGCACGGACTCGGGCTTGGCACCGTTGGAAAGCTGATCCTCCCTTTGGGGGGGGTGCGTCTGCCTCCCGTTTCTCTAGGACCTTGCTCTCAAAAGATATCCACCGAAAACGGCCTAACCATAACCATAACCCTAACCATAACCCAATCACCTAACCATAACCATAACCCTAACCCTCCCTAACCATAACCCCAAACTTACACTGCATATCTACAGACCTACACACCCCCGCCTGTAACTACACATATACAGTTGAATGATATATAATAAATAATAATAAACTAACACGTGATGACGGTTAGGGGCCGCTTCTGCCATCTGGTGGCTGCTGAGGGGACCTCTACGGAGCACACTTAGGATTTCGCTGTGCAAACATGCTACAGCCAGCACCATATGTGATGCCCGACTCGATATCTCGGCGGGTGAAGGTCGCACGGACTCGGGCTTGGCACCGTTGGAAAGCTGCTCCTCCCTTTGGGGGGGGTGCGTCTGCCTCCCGTTTCTCTAGCACCTTGCTGTCAAAAGATATCCACCGAAAACGGTCTGCACCCGGGTGCAGTGTGGTTAAAACCCCCTATCCTAACCCTAACCCTAACCCTAACCCTAACCCTAACCCTAACCCTAACCCTAACCCTAACCCTAACCCTAACCCTAACCCTAACCCTAACCCTAACCCTAACCCTAACCCCAGAAGTCTGGGGTCAAAAGGTCAAAAGGAGACGCCACCACGCCGGGGTGGAGCCAGATCTTCCTGCAAAAAACGTGCCCCCCACATACCGTTCAAAATCCACCCAAAATGTCCTAGAAGCATCCCAAAAAAAAATGATATTATTGGCCATTTTGGCCAACGTTTTGAAAGTAATAATATTTGAGGGAATATTTTTTTGTTGTGGTTTTAGCAGCGAAATGCACCGTGTGCGTGTGTGCGTGTGTGTGTGTGTGTGTGTGTGTGTGTGTGTGTGTGTGTGTGTGTGTGTGTGTGTGTGTGTGTGTGTGTGTGTGTGTGTGTGTGTGTATGTGTGTGTGTGTGTGTGTGTGTGTGTGTGTCTGTGTGTCTGTGCGTGCGTGTGTGTGCTTGTGTGTGCTTGTGTGTGTGTGTGTGTGTGTGTCTGTGCATGTGCGTGCGTGTGTGTGTGTGTGTATAACACGCAATTTTATGTTGAAATGCGACGTAATCCAGTGTTCACGAAACGTACAGTGTCAACGTAGGTATGATTTTGGCGACTGGGTTGGCTCTCAGATATACGTGTTTCTAACAAGATGATATCATTAAAAGTTACATAAAGTAACAGTTTAATAACACAAACGCCGGAAGCACGTGAGCTGCTAGTTTAGCGAAAGCAACCTGACGTCGTTGAAACATGCGAGCGAGCCGATCAACTCCTAATAACTATAAAACTAAAGATCAGACACAATCACTGACTGAAGATTATGCAATTAAAAAGTATATTTCTCGCTAGAAATGTTATTAGAAACACGTTTAACGGTGAATCGGTCCTAAAATATTGCATTTCCCATTCAGATAATAAAGATTAATATAAGCTACGCCGTGTTCCGGAGCCGCGGGGGATTCTGGGAATTGGGGTTCTCAGTTGACAAATGGGGCTTTTGTTAACTTGTTTTGTTGTTAGGATTAAGTGGGTTTAATGGGTTCGGGATGTTATGTGGTTGTGTGTTGTTCTATTAACATTGTTCGTGTGTTCATTATTGTCGACACCGTCACCGAGAGTGACGTGACCATCGTTTCGCGCAGCTGTTCCGTGTTGAAGTCTCGTTCAATAAAAACCAACTCTCGTTGTCGAGCGTGCCCCCCCCCCCCCTACAAACGTGTCTCCCCCCCCCTCAACAAACGTGTCCCCCCCCCCCCCCCCTTCAACTAACGTGTCTCAACAAACGTGTCTCTCCCCCCCCCCCCCTCCCCGGTCAACAACAGTCTCCCCCCCCCCCCTAAACAATCGTGTCCACAATTTGCCGCGAAAGCCGTGAAACCCAAACCCCGAAACCCGCCTCCACAGCGGCACACGTGGATACTGTAGGTATAACACGCTATTTTTTACGTTGAAATGCTACGTATCCAGTGTTCATGGAAACGTACACCACTGACGTTTTTTCTTGGCGACTGGGTTGAACAACCTGACGTCGTTGAAACATGCGAGCGAGCCGATAAAATCTTCCTAATAACTATAAAACTAAAGATCAGACACAATCACTGACTGAAGATTATGCAAGTAAAAAGTATATTTCTCGCTAGAAACGTTATTAGAAACACGTTTAACGGTGAATCGGTCCTTAAATATTGCATTTCCCATTCAGATAATAAAGATTAATAAAGATCATACACATTCACTGACTGAAGATTATTCAAGGAAAAAGTACATTTCTCGCTAGAAATGTCATTAGAAACACGTTTAATGGTGAATCTGTCCTAAAATATTGCATTTCCCATTCAGTTAATGCTGGGATTTGCGTATCATATGCACGCGAAATGGACGCATCCTCCCTCCACAGTAGTTAATGCTGGGTTTTGCGTATCATATGCACGCGAAATGGTCATTTGGCGTATGTACTGCACGCATTTTGAAAGTGTCAAACCGTGCGATCTGTACGCATATTGGTGAGACTGGGTTGGGCAAGCACATGGCTGCTGACACCACGGGGGGCCTGAGCTCGTCCTGGTCGTCGACAGCTTGGACGTCTTCCAAGCTGTCGACGTCTTCACATAAGCAGCTACAAGAAAAAACTAACAAACAAATTAATAAATGAAGGAGTGAATGAATAAACAAGTAAATGTTTAAGATGGAGACAAAAGGGGGCCACTCTGCCCTTTTGTGGAATAGTTTGGACATGCCTACAGAATAAAAAACAAACGGCATGTCCACGATGAAACACCGAAGCACTTTACTTCTGCTAACAATAGTCTTTGGGTTCCATTGATTGCATTTCCATTTGATTTGAGGTCAAAATGGCTGCACTTTTCAAAATGGCTGCTCTTTGATGGTTTGAGTGTCAGACTAATGGTTGTTACTTCATGAGGTGGGTGCAGTGGTTTGTCTCGTCTACTTGATGGAGGTAAGTGACCACGGATCAAAACAGTTTATGCCTTAAAGTCTAGGGCCCACTGCTAAAGAACAAGGACATACTCCTTGAACACCTAGAGCTTTGACACTGTGTGTGTGTGTGTGTGTGTGTGTGTGTGTGTGTGTGTGTGTGTGTGTGTGTGTGTGTGTGTGTGTGTGCGTGCGCGCGCGCGCGCGCGCGCGTGTGTGTCCAACTGGAAAAACAAAGTGAAGGAACAGGAATCAATATTGTGTGTGAATATAATAGATTTGATTTGTTGTATTGCGATGCATTTTACCTACTTTTCTTTCAGATTCATAGACTACATCCTGACTTGCATAAATAAATAATATAATAATAAACGAAATAATAATAAACTAACACGTGATGACGGTTAGGGGCCGCTTCTGCCATCTGGTGGCTGCTGAGGGGACCTCAACGGAGCACACTTAGGATTTCGCTGTGCAAACATGCTACAGCCAGCACCATATGTGATGCCCGACTCGATATCTCGGCGGGTGAAGGTCGCACGGACTCGGGCTTGGCACCGTTGGAAAGCTGCTCCTCCCTTTGGGGGGGGTGCGTCTGCCTCCCGTTTCTCTAGCACCTTGCTGTCAAAAGATATCCACCGAAAACGGTCTGCACCCGGGTGCAGTGTGGTTAAAACCCCCTATCCTGGGCGCCTTGGCTACAGCCAGCACCATATGTGATGCCCGACTCGATATCTCGGCGGGTGAAGGTCGCACGGACTCGGGCTTGGCACCGTTGGAAAGCTGATCCTCCCTTTGGGGGGGGTGCGTCTGCCTCCCGTTTCTCTAGGACCTTGCTCTCAAAAGATATCCACCGAAAACGGCCTAACCATAACCATAACCCTAACCATAACCCAATCACCTAACCATAACCATAACCCTAACCCTCCCTAACCATAACCCCAAACTTACACTGCATATCTACAGACCTACACACCCCCGCCTGTAACTACACATATACAGTTGAATGATATAAAATAAATAATAATAAACTAACACGTGATGACGGTTAGGGGCCGCTTCTGCCATCTGGTGGCTGCTGAGGGGACCTCTACGGAGCACACTTAGGATTTCGCTGTGCAAACATGCTACAGCCAGCACCATATGTGATGCCCGACTCGATATCTCGGCGGGTGAAGGTCGCACGGACTCGGGCTTGGCACCGTTGGAAAGCTGATCCTCCCTTTGGGGGGGGTGCGTCTGCCTCCCGTTTCTCTAGGACCTTGCTCTCAAAAGATATCCACCGAAAACTAACACGTGATGACGGTTAAGGGCCGCTTCTGCCATCTGGTGGCTGCTGAGGGGACCTCAACGGAGCACACTTTGGATTTCGCTGCATGTGCAAACCTGCTACAGCCAGCAGCATATGTGGTGCCGCGGTAATATCAATATGGATAACAGTGGTGGCTGGTGATCAGAAAAATGACTACATCCTGACTTGCAGGGCCTGGACAAACGTACACTGCATATCTACAGACCTACTTCATGGCCAATCCACCAGCCATTGCTATTTGACCCATTGTTGTTATTCTGATATCGAGACAAATCATGATCGCTGTCCTATAGCGTCCATTTTTTGTGAGTCTCAATGTCTACTTCAAATGCATTTATAGGAATATGGGACAGTTGCTTCATTTTGTTTATATGTGAGGTTGTTTTTTGTTTTTCCAATGAACTACTGTCAACTAATATAAAAGATGTGAACTAATGCAATCAATAAATATGTCAAACATTGAAGGACACAAAACATAGATATATATTTACAAACAGGTTATTTTATTCCATGCACGCAAACACTACCAATACATCCAGCAATAGAGTTATGAATGTTCTAATGCTTACACTTCCATGTGCATACTTCCATACACTCTGACGCTATTAAACTATCCGACAATAAGACCCCCAACGTGGGGGAAACACTGGCTCCATGTGCAAACTTCCATGCACGCAAACACTACCAATACATCCAGCAATAGAGTTATGAATGTTCTAATGCTTACACTTCCATGTGCATACTTCCATACACTCTGACACTATTAAACTATCCGACAATAAGACCCCCAATGTGTGGGAAACACTGGCTCCATGTGCAAACTTCCATGCACGCAAACACTACCAATACATCCAGCAATAGAGTTATGAATGTTCTAATGCTTACACTTCCATGTGCATACTTCCATACACTCTGACACTATTAATCTATCCGACAATAAGACCCCCAACGTGGGGGAAACACTGGCTCCATGTGCAAACTTCCATGCACGCAAACACTACCAATACATCCAGCAATAGAGTTATGAATGCTCTAATGCTTACACTTCCATGTGCATACTTCCATACACTCTGACACTATTAATCACTATTAATTAAGCAGGGCAGAGAAGGAGAATGAGGGAGAGGGAGAATGAGGGAGAGGGAGAAGGAGGGAGAGGGAGAAGGAGTGAGAGGGAGAAGGAGTGAGAGGGAGAAGGAGTGAGAGGGAGAAGGAGTGAGAGGGAGAAGGAGGGAGAAGGAGTGAGAGGGAGAAGGAGTGAGAAGGAGAAGGAGTGAGAGGGAGAAGGAGTGAGAGGGAGAAGGAGGGAGAAGGAGTGAGAGGGAGAAGGAGAAGGAGTGAGAGGGAGAAGGAGTGAGAGGGAGAAGGAGAAGGAGAAGGAGTGAGAGGGAGAAGGAGAAGGAGAAGGAGTGAGAGGGAGAAGGAGTGAGAGAGAGAGGGAGAGGGAGAGAGAGGGATAGAGAGAGAGAGAGAGAAGGAGTGAGAGAGAGAAGGAGTGAGAGAGAGAAGGAGTGAGAGAGAGAAGGAGTGAGAGAGAGAAGGAGTGAGAGAGAGAAAGAGTGAGGGGGGGAGGAGAGAGAAAGAGAGAGATAGCTGTAATCCCACTGGAGTTGCACATCAATCCTATCATGACATCTACCTGGGGAGGTGTCTGTGCCTCTGGGCCTGTCAGTGACTTAATACAATACACAGAGCAGTGTTTGGTGCTCTGTGTGTGTCTGTGTGACCCTCAGTGACCTCCAATAGCAGGCAGGCTTTTGGGGCCTAAAGGGAGAGAAGTGTGAGCCATTGGGGCTTGCTGTGACTTAATACAATACACAGGGCAGTGCTGGGAGCTCTGTGTATGTCTGTGGGACCCTCAGTGACCTCCAATAGCAGGCAGGCTTTTGGGGCCTAAAGGGAGAAAAGTGTGAGCCATTGGGGCTTGCTGTGACTTAATACAATACACAGGAGCTCTGTGTATGTCTGTGGGACCCTCAGTGACCTTTAATAGACAGCCGGCTTATGAGGCCTACCTACCTATGTATTTAAACCATTTAAATCACCACAGAACCTCAATTTAAGTTACACAAGTATATATTCTAGCACTGATAATTAAAAGTTAAACTGTGTTCTCCAGTGAGAGAGGATGTGTTTTGCTGTTTGTGGATACCAATGTATATGCACGCTAGTTTTAAACATTTCCTCAGGTATGTTAGACAGATGTGGATACTGCTCAATACATGAGTTAATACAAGAGAGTACATGTACCACTACTCAAAAAACAGGTCATACTGTCAGTCAATAAGGCTGTGGGGGGAAGGGGCTTTTTCACTTATTTGGAGAAGCGTTAGCACATGTGCTTAACTCTCCCAAGATAAGAGGTTTTTTTGTGAATTAAAATATAGACACAAAAAATACATACAAAGAGCTCCAGCTCCCCCGCACAATGCTTTGGGTCACGGGAGCGGACCGCCAACTTCTCCCATGCCACCCCAGACATAGACCAGAGCCTCTGTGTCTGTGCCTCTGGGCCTGTCAGTGACTTAATACAATACACAGGGCAGTGTTTGGTGCTCTGTGTGTGTCTGTGTGACCCTCAGTGACCTCCAATAGCAGGCAGGCTTTTGGGGCCTAAAGGGAGAGAAGTGTGAGCCATTCGGGCTTGCTGTGACTTAATACAATACACAGGGCAGTGTTTGGTGCTCTGTGTGTGTCTGTGTGACCCTCAGTGACCTCCAATAGCAGGCAGGCTTTTGGGGCCTAAAGGGAGAGAAGTGTGAGCCATTGGGGCTTGCTGTGACTGTCACTAAATGAAGGAGTGAATGAATAAACAAGTAAATGTTTAAGATGGAGACAAAAGGGGGCCACTCTGCCCTTTTGTGGAATAGTTTGGACATGCCTACAGAATAAAAAACAAACGGCATGTCCACGATGAAACACCGAAGCACTTTACTTCTGCTAACAATAGTCTTTGGGTTCCATTGATTGCATTTCCATTTGATTTGAGGTCAAAATGGCTGCACTTTTCAAAATGGCTGCTCTTTGATGGTTTGAGTGTCAGACTAATGGTTGTTACTTCATGAGGTGGGTGCAGTGGTTTGTCTCGTCTACTTGATGGAGGTAAGTGACCACGGATCAAAACAGTTTATGCCTTAAAGTCTAGGGCCCACTGCTAAAGAACAAGGACATACTCCTTGAACACCTAGAGCTTTGACACTGTGTGTGTGTGTGTGTGTGTGTGTGTGTGTGTGTGTGTGTGTGTGTGTGTGTGTCCAACTGGAAAAACAAAGTGAAGGAACAGGAATCAATATTGTGTGTGAATATAATAGATTTGATTTGTTGTATTGCGATGCATTTTACCTACTTTTCTTTCAGATTCATAGACTACATCCTGACTTGCATAAATAAATAATATAATAATAAACGAAATAATAATAAACTAACACGTGATGACGGTTAGGGGCCGCTTCTGCCATCTGGTGGCTGCTGAGGGGACCTCAACGGAGCACACTTAGGATTTCGCTGTGCAAACATGCTACAGCCAGCACCATATGTGATGCCCGACTCGATATCTCGGCGGGTGAAGGTCGCACGGACTCGGGCTTGGCACCGTTGGAAAGCTGCTCCTCCCTTTGGGGGGGGTGCGTCTGCCTCCCGTTTCTCTAGCACCTTGCTGTCAAAAGATATCCACCGAAAACGGTCTGCACCCGGGTGCAGTGTGGTTAAAACCCCCTATCCTGGGCGCCTTGGCTACAGCCAGCACCATATGTGATGCCCGACTCGATATCTCGGCGGGTGAAGGTCGCACGGACTCGGGCTTGGCACCGTTGGAAAGCTGATCCTCCCTTTGGGGGGGGTGCGTCTGCCTCCCGTTTCTCTAGGACCTTGCTCTCAAAAGATATCCACCGAAAACGGCCTAACCATAACCATAACCCTAACCATAACCCAATCACCTAACCATAACCATAACCCTAACCCTCCCTAACCATAACCCCAAACTTACACTGCATATCTACAGACCTACACACCCCCGCCTGTAACTACACATATACAGTTGAATGATATATAATAAATAATAATAAACTAACACGTGATGACGGTTAGGGGCCGCTTCTGCCATCTGGTGGCTGCTGAGGGGACCTCTACGGAGCACACTTAGGATTTCGCTGTGCAAACATGCTACAGCCAGCACCATATGTGATGCCCGACTCGATATCTCGGCGGGTGAAGGTCGCACGGACTCGGGCTTGGCACCGTTGGAAAGCTGCTCCTCCCTTTGGGGGGGGTGCGTCTGCCTCCCGTTTCTCTAGCACCTTGCTGTCAAAAGATATCCACCGAAAACGGTCTGCACCCGGGTGCAGTGTGGTTAAAACCCCCTATCCTAACCCTAACCCTAACCCTAACCCTAACCCTAACCCTAACCCTAACCCTAACCCTAACCCTAACCCTAACCCTAACCCTAACCCTAACCCTAACCCTAACCCTAACCCTAACCCTAACCCCAGAAGTCTGGGGTCAAAAGGTCAAAAGGAGACGCCACCACGCCGGGGTGGAGCCAGATCTTCCTGCAAAAAACGTGCCCCCCACATACCGTTCAAAATCCACCCAAAATGTCCTAGAAGCATCCCAAAAAAAAATGATATTATTGGCCATTTTGGCCAACGTTTTGAAAGTAATAATATTTGAGGGAATATTTTTTTGTTGTGGTTTTAGCAGCGAAATGCACCGTGTGCGTGTGTGCGTGTGTGTGTGTGTGTGTGTGTGTGTGTGTGTGTGTGTGTGTGTGTGTGTGTGTGTGTGTGTGTGTGTGTGTGTGTGTGTGTGTGTGTATGTGTGTGTGTGTGTGTGTGTGTGTGTGTGTCTGTGTGTCTGTGCGTGCGTGTGTGTGCTTGTGTGTGCTTGTGTGTGTGTGTGTGTGTGTGTCTGTGCATGTGCGTGCGTGTGTGTGTGTGTGTATAACACGCAATTTTATGTTGAAATGCGACGTAATCCAGTGTTCACGAAACGTACAGTGTCAACGTAGGTATGATTTTGGCGACTGGGTTGGCTCTCAGATATACGTGTTTCTAACAAGATGATATCATTAAAAGTTACATAAAGTAACAGTTTAATAACACAAACGCCGGAAGCACGTGAGCTGCTAGTTTAGCGAAAGCAACCTGACGTCGTTGA
The DNA here is from genome assembly GCF_026213295.1 of Gadus chalcogrammus. Classification (NCBI taxonomy): domain Eukaryota; kingdom Metazoa; phylum Chordata; class Actinopteri; order Gadiformes; family Gadidae; genus Gadus; species Gadus chalcogrammus. The sequence goes on along the minus strand of NC_079413.1, from coordinate 24,842,933 downwards.
AACATGCGAGCGAGCCGATCAACTCCTAATAACTATAAAACTAAAGATCAGACACAATCACTGACTGAAGATTATGCAATTAAAAAGTATATTTCTCGCTAGAAATGTTATTAGAAACACGTTTAACGGTGAATCGGTCCTAAAATATTGCATTTCCCATTCAGATAATAAAGATTAATATAAGCTACGCCGTGTTCCGGAGCCGCGGGGGATTCTGGGAATTGGGGTTCTCAGTTGACAAATGGGGCTTTTGTTAACTTGTTTTGTTGTTAGGATTAAGTGGGTTTAATGGGTTCGGGATGTTATGTGGTTGTGTGTTGTTCTATTAACATTGTTCGTGTGTTCATTATTGTCGACACCGTCACCGAGAGTGACGTGACCATCGTTTCGCGCAGCTGTTCCGTGTTGAAGTCTCGTTCAATAAAAACCAACTCTCGTTGTCGAGCGTGCCCCCCCCCCCCTACAAACGTGTCTCCCCCCCCCTCAACAAACGTGTCCCCCCCCCCCCCCCCTTCAACTAACGTGTCTCAACAAACGTGTCTCTCCCCCCCCCCCCCCTCCCCGGTCAACAACAGTCTCCCCCCCCCCCCTAAACAATCGTGTCCACAATTTGCCGCGAAAGCCGTGAAACCCAAACCCCGAAACCCGCCTCCACAGCGGCACACGTGGATACTGTAGGTATAACACGCTATTTTTTACGTTGAAATGCTACGTATCCAGTGTTCATGGAAACGTACACCACTGACGTTTTTTCTTGGCGACTGGGTTGAACAACCTGACGTCGTTGAAACATGCGAGCGAGCCGATAAAATCTTCCTAATAACTATAAAACTAAAGATCAGACACAATCACTGACTGAAGATTATGCAAGTAAAAAGTATATTTCTCGCTAGAAACGTTATTAGAAACACGTTTAACGGTGAATCGGTCCTTAAATATTGCATTTCCCATTCAGATAATAAAGATTAATAAAGATCATACACATTCACTGACTGAAGATTATTCAAGGAAAAAGTACATTTCTCGCTAGAAATGTCATTAGAAACACGTTTAATGGTGAATCTGTCCTAAAATATTGCATTTCCCATTCAGTTAATGCTGGGATTTGCGTATCATATGCACGCGAAATGGACGCATCCTCCCTCCACAGTAGTTAATGCTGGGTTTTGCGTATCATATGCACGCGAAATGGTCATTTGGCGTATGTACTGCACGCATTTTGAAAGTGTCAAACCGTGCGATCTGTACGCATATTGGTGAGACTGGGTTGGGCAAGCACATGGCTGCTGACACCACGGGGGGCCTGAGCTCGTCCTGGTCGTCGACAGCTTGGACGTCTTCCAAGCTGTCGACGTCTTCACATAAGCAGCTACAAGAAAAAACTAACAAACAAATTAATAAATGAAGGAGTGAATGAATAAACAAGTAAATGTTTAAGATGGAGACAAAAGGGGGCCACTCTGCCCTTTTGTGGAATAGTTTGGACATGCCTACAGAATAAAAAACAAACGGCATGTCCACGATGAAACACCGAAGCACTTTACTTCTGCTAACAATAGTCTTTGGGTTCCATTGATTGCATTTCCATTTGATTTGAGGTCAAAATGGCTGCACTTTTCAAAATGGCTGCTCTTTGATGGTTTGAGTGTCAGACTAATGGTTGTTACTTCATGAGGTGGGTGCAGTGGTTTGTCTCGTCTACTTGATGGAGGTAAGTGACCACGGATCAAAACAGTTTATGCCTTAAAGTCTAGGGCCCACTGCTAAAGAACAAGGACATACTCCTTGAACACCTAGAGCTTTGACACTGTGTGTGTGTGTGTGTGTGTGTGTGTGTGTGTGTGTGTGTGTGTGTGTGTGTGTGTGTGTGTGTGTGTGTGTGTGCGTGCGCGCGCGCGCGCGCGCGTGTGTGTCCAACTGGAAAAACAAAGTGAAGGAACAGGAATCAATATTGTGTGTGAATATAATAGATTTGATTTGTTGTATTGCGATGCATTTTACCTACTTTTCTTTCAGATTCATAGACTACATCCTGACTTGCATAAATAAATAATATAATAATAAACGAAATAATAATAAACTAACACGTGATGACGGTTAGGGGCCGCTTCTGCCATCTGGTGGCTGCTGAGGGGACCTCAACGGAGCACACTTAGGATTTCGCTGTGCAAACATGCTACAGCCAGCACCATATGTGATGCCCGACTCGATATCTCGGCGGGTGAAGGTCGCACGGACTCGGGCTTGGCACCGTTGGAAAGCTGCTCCTCCCTTTGGGGGGGGTGCGTCTGCCTCCCGTTTCTCTAGCACCTTGCTGTCAAAAGATATCCACCGAAAACGGTCTGCACCCGGGTGCAGTGTGGTTAAAACCCCCTATCCTAACCCTAACCCTAACCCTAACCCTAACCCTAACCCTAACCCTAACCCTAACCCTAACCCTTCCCTAACCCTAACCCTTAAAAAAAAAAAAAAAAAAAAAAAAAAAAATTGGTTTTAATTTATTTTCTCGGCCTAGGAAGGGGCTAGAAACATAATTCCTGCAGATTCAGGATCGGACCGAGCCCAGCTAAAAAAAGGTTAAAAAAAAAAAAAAAAAAGATGAACTCTCTCGGCACTCTCCCATGTGCCGCTGCGCGGCACATGTTTGAGTGCCTTCTACTCAACCTAACCCTTAAAAAAAAAAAAAATTGGTTTTAAGTTATTTTCTCGGCCTAGGAAGGGGCTAGAAACATAATTCCTGCAGATTCAGGATCGGACCGAGCCCAGCTAAAAAAGGGTTAGAAAAAAAAAAAAAAAAAAAAAAAAACCATAACCCAAACAATTTGACCCAGTGAATGGGTCATGACATGACTTGAGCCAACACAGACTACCCGATCGACTACCTGACAACTTCACCAAACCAAGTAAGTGCAATAACAACTTCACCAAACCAAGTAAGTGCAATAACCGCCTCTCCATGCATTGTCAATGGGGGAAATCTGTTTTGGGGAAAATGCAGCTATGGGCGGCGCCATCTTGAAAAAAAAAAAAAATAAATTGAATGAATTTTCAAAATTCGAATTAGAAAAACAACAAACAAAATTTGAATTGAATTTTCAAAAAAAAAAAAAAAAAAATATATATCAAATTTCTAATTAAAAAAAAAAAAAAAAAAAAAAAATTGAATGAATTTTCACATAAAAAAAAAAAAAAAAAAAAGACTCGAAATGGCCTAAAACGTGCTCCTAGACACTTTCTGTGGGAACTTATTTTTTTACTAACAAATTTTCTTGACTCCACACTTAGAAAAAAAAAAAAAAAAAAATGAAAATCCCATTTTCTATACCAAAACAAGCCACCAGGTGGCCAAAATTTTGCACAAAGGTCGGCCTCATAAAATCCTACCACCCAACCCCAACCATGATCCCATGCACCTCCCCCTTCTCCTGTGAGGTCGATTTTAAAAGTCGTCCAATGTTAAAACTTGGGGCTCCAAATTGCTCCAAATTTCTAGGGTATAAAGAGGGGCCCAAGGGCTACCACTGGCACTATCCCAAATTCCCATGCACCGCTCAAAAAAAAAAACGCTTCACTTTGAAGTTTAAAAATCGAAATTGCAGTACCCAAAAAAAACACCAGGGGCGCCACATTTTTTGAGCAAGTCCGCTGGGCCTAGACCTATCCCAGGGTGGTCGCCGAATTCCCATGCACCGCTGCGTTCTCGAACTAGCTCAAAAAAGCCGTTTTTAAAAAGTGGTAGATGGCTCTTAACCTAACCCTAACCCTAACCCTAACCCTAACCCTAACCCTAACCCTAACCCTAACCCTAACCCTTAAAAAAAAAAAAAAAAAAAAAAAAAAAAAATTGGTTTTAATTTATTTTCTCGGCCTAGGAAGGGGCTAGAAACATAATTCCTGCAGATTCAGGATCGGACCGAGCCCAGCTAAAAAAGGTTAAAAAAAAAAAAAAAAAAGATGAACTCTCTCGGCACTCTCCCATGTGCCGCTGCGCGGCACATGTTTGAGTGCCTTCTACTCAACCTAACCCTTAAAAAAAAAAAAAATTGGTTTTAAGTTATTTTCTCGGCCTAGGAAGGGGCTAGAAACATAATTCCTGCAGATTCAGGATCGGACCGAGCCCAGCTAAAAAAGGGTTAGAAAAAAAAAAAAAAAAAAAAAAAAAAACCATAACCCAAACAATTTGACCCAGTGAATGGGTCATGACATGACTTGAGCCAACACAGACTACCCGATCGACTACCTGACAACTTCACCAAACCAAGTAAGTGCAATAACAACTTCACCAAACCAAGTAAGTGCAATAACCGCCTCTCCATGCATTGTCAATGGGGGAAATCTGTTTTGGGGAAAATGCAGCTATGGGCGGCGCCATCTTGAAAAAAAAAAAAAATAAATTGAATGAATTTTCAAAATTCGAATTAGAAAAACAACAAACAAAATTTGAATTGAATTTTCAAAAAAAAAAAAAAAAAATATATATCAAATTTCTAATTAAAAAAAAAAAAAAAAAAAAAAATTTAATGAATTTTCACATAAAAAAAAAAAAAAAAAAAAGACTCGAAATGGCCTAAAACGTGCTCCTAGACACTTTCTGTGGGAACTTATTTTTTTACTAACAAATTTTCTTGACTCCACACTTAGAAAAAAAAAAAAAAAAAAATGAAAATCCCATTTTCTATACCAAAACAAGCCACCAGGTGGCCAAAATTTTGCACAAAGGTCGGCCTCATAAAATCCTACCACCCAACCCCAACCATGATCCCATGCACCTCCCCCTTCTCCTGTGAGGTCGATTTTAAAAGTCGTCCAATGTTAAAACTTGGGGCTCCAAATTGCTCCAAATTTCTAGGGTATAAAGAGGGGCCCAAGGGCTACCACTGGCACTATCCCAAATTCCCATGCACCGCTCAAAAAAAAAAACGCTTCACTTTGAAGTTTAAAAATCGAAATTGCAGTACCCAAAAAAAACACCAGGGGCGCCACATTTTTTGAGCAAGTCCGCTGGGCCTAGACCTATCCCAGGGTGGTCGCCGAATTCCCATGCACCGCTGCGTTCTCGAACTAGCTCAAAAAAGCCGTTTTTAAAAAGTGGTAGATGGCTCTTAACCTAACCCTAACCCTAACCCTAACCCTAACCCTAACCCTAACCCTAACCCTAACCACTTTGGTTAAAACCCCCTATCCTAATCTTAATCTTAATCTTAATCCTAACCTTAACCTTTAGCCTTATTCCCTAACCCTAACCCTTAAAAAAAAAAAAAAAAAAAAAAAAAAAAAATTGGTTTTAATTTATTTTCTCGGCCTAGGAAGGGGCTAGAAACATAATTCCTGCAGATTCAGGATCGGACCGAGCCCAGCTAAAAAAAGGTTAAAAAAAAAAAAAAAAAGATGAACTCTCTCGGCACTCTCCCATGTGCCGCTGCGCGGCACATGTTTGAGTGCCTTCTACTCAACCTAACCCTTAAAAAAAAAAAAAATTGGTTTTAAGTTATTTTCTCGGCCTAGGAAGGGGCTAGAAACATAATTCCTGCAGATTCAGGATCGGACCGAGCCCAGCTAAAAAAGGGTTAGAAAAAAAAAAAAAAAAAAAAAAAACCATAACCCAAACAATTTGACCCAGTGAATGGGTCATGACATGACTTGAGCCAACACAGACTACCCGATCGACTACCTGACAACTTCACCAAACCAAGTAAGTGCAATAACAACTTCACCAAACCAAGTAAGTGCAATAACCGCCTCTCCATGCATTGTCAATGGGGGAAATCTGTTTTGGGGAAAATGCAGCTATGGGCGGCGCCATCTTGAAAAAAAAAAAAAATAAATTGAATGAATTTTCAAAATTCGAATTAGAAAAACAACAAACAAAATTTGAATTGAATTTTCAAAAAAAAAAAAAAAAAAATATATATCAAATTTCTAATTAAAAAAAAAAAAAAAAAAAAAAATTGAATGAATTTTCACATAAAAAAAAAAAAAAAAAAAAGACTCGAAATGGCCTAAAACGTGCTCCTAGACACTTTCTGTGGGAACCTATTTTTTACTAACAAATTTTCTTGACTCCACACTTAGAAAAAAAAAAAAAAAAAATGAAAATCCCATTTTCTATACCAAAACAAGCCACCAGGTGGCCAAAATTTTGCACAAAGGTCGGCCTCATAAAATCCTACCACCCAACCCCAACCATGATCCCATGCACCTCCCCCTTCTCCTGTGAGGTCGATTTTAAAAGTCGTCCAATGTTAAAACTTGGGGCTCCAAATTGCTCCAAATTTCTAGGGTATAAAGAGGGGCCCAAGGGCTACCACTGGCACTATCCCAAATTCCCATGCACCGCTCAAAAAAAAAAAACGCTTCACTTTGAAGTTTAAAAATCGAAATTGCAGTACCCAAAAAAAACACCAGGGGCGCCACATTTTTTGAGCAAGTCCGCTGGGCCTAGACCTATCCCAGGGTGGTCGCCGAATTCCCATGCACCGCTGCGTTCTCGAACTAGCTCAAAAAAGCCGTTTTTAAAAAGTGGTAGATGGCTCTTAACCTAACCCTAACCCTAACCCTAACCCTAACCCTAACCCTAACCCTAACCCTAACCCTAAACCCCCTATCCTAACCCTAACCCTAACCCTAACCCTAACCCTAACCCTAACCCTAACCCTAACCACTTTGGTTAAAACCCCCTATCCTAATCTTAATCTTAATCTTAATCCTAACCTTAACCTTTAGCCTTATTCCCTAACCCTAACCCTTAAAAAAAAAAAAAAAAAAAAAAAAAAAAATTGGTTTTAATTTATTTTCTCGGCCTAGGAAGGGGCTAGAAACATAATTCCTGCAGATTCAGGATCGGACCGAGCCCAGCTAAAAAAAGGTTAAAAAAAAAAAAAAAAAAGATGAACTCTCTCGGCACTCTCCCATGTGCCGCTGCGCGGCACATGTTTGAGTGCCTTCTACTCAACCTAACCCTTAAAAAAAAAAAAAATTGGTTTTAAGTTATTTTCTCGGCCTAGGAAGGGGCTAGAAACATAATTCCTGCAGATTCAGGATCGGACCGAGCCCAGCTAAAAAAGGGTTAGAAAAAAAAAAAAAAAAAAAAAAAAACCATAACCCAAACAATTTGACCCAGTGAATGGGTCATGACATGACTTGAGCCAACACAGACTACCCGATCGACTACCTGACAACTTCACCAAACCAAGTAAGTGCAATAACAACTTCACCAAACCAAGTAAGTGCAATAACCGCCTCTCCATGCATTGTCAATGGGGGAAATCTGTTTTGGGGAAAATGCAGCTATGGGCGGCGCCATCTTGAAAAAAAAAAAAAAATAAATTGAATGAATTTTCAAAATTCGAATTAGAAAAACAACAAACAAAATTTGAATTGAATTTTCAAAAAAAAAAAAAAAAAAATATATATCAAATTTCTAATTAAAAAAAAAAAAAAAAAAAAAAAATTGAATGAATTTTCACATAAAAAAAAAAAAAAAAAAAAGACTCGAAATGGCCTAAAACGTGCTCCTAGACACTTTCTGTGGGAACTTATTTTTTTACTAACAAATTTTCTTGACTCCACACTTAGAAAAAAAAAAAAAAAAAAATGAAAATCCCATTTTCTATACCAAAACAAGCCACCAGGTGGCCAAAATTTTGCACAAAGGTCGGCCTCATAAAATCCTACCACCCAACCCCAACCATGATCCCATGCACCTCCCCCTTCTCCTGTGAGGTCGATTTTAAAAGTCGTCCAATGTTAAAACTTGGGGCTCCAAATTGCTCCAAATTTCTAGGGTATAAAGAGGGGCCCAAGGGCTACCACTGGCACTATCCCAAATTCCCATGCACCGCTCAAAAAAAAAAACGCTTCACTTTGAAGTTTAAAAATCGAAATTGCAGTACCCAAAAAAAACACCAGGGGCGCCACATTTTTTGAGCAAGTCCGCTGGGCCTAGACCTATCCCAGGGTGGTCGCCGAATTCCCATGCACCGCTGCGTTCTCGAACTAGCTCAAAAAAGCCGTTTTTAAAAAGTGGTAGATGGCTCTTAACCTAACCCTAACCCTAACCCTAACCCTAACCCTAACCCTAACCCTAACCCTAACCCTAATTCCTGCAGATTCAGGATCGGACCGAGCCCAGCTAAAAAGGGTCAGAAAAAAAAAAAAAAAAAAAAAACCATAACCCAAACAATTTGACCCAGTGAATGGGTCATGACATGACTTGAGCCAACACAGACTACCCGATCGACTACCAGACAACTTCACCAAACCAAGTAAGTGCAATAACAACTTCACCAAACCAAGTAAGTGCAATAACCGCCTCTCCATGCATTGTCAATGGGGGAAATCTGTTTTGGGGGAAATGCAGCCATGGGCGGCGCCATCTTGAAAAAAATAAAAAAAAAATAAATAAAAAATTGAATGAATTTTCAAAATTCGAATTAGAAAAACAACAACAAACAAAATTTGAATTGAATTTTCAAATTTCAAAAAAAAAAAAATAAAAAAAAATTCTAATAAAAAAAAAATAAAAAAATTGAATGAATTTTCACATTAAAAAAAAAAAAAAAAAAAAAGACTCGAAATGGCCTAAAACGTGCTCCTAGACACTTTCTGTGGGAACTTATTTTTTTACTAACAAATTTTCTTGAGTCCACACTTAGAAAAATAAAAATAAAAAATGAAAATCCCATTTTCTATACCAAAACAAGCAACCAGGTGGCCAAAATTTTGCACAAAGGTCGGCCTCATAAAATCCTACCACCCAACCCCAACCATGATCCCATGATCCACCCCCTTCCCCCGTGAGGTCGATTTTAAAAGTCGTCCAATGTTAAAACTTGGGGCTCCAAATTGCTCCAAATTTCTAGGGGATGTAGAGGGGACCAAGGGCTACCACTGGCACTATTCAGAATTCCCATGATCCAATAAAAAAAAAAAACGCTTCACTTTTAAACTTTAAAATCGAAATTGCAGTACCCAAAAAAAACGCCAGGGGCGCCACATTTTTTAAGCAAGTCCGCTGGGCCTAGACCTATCCGTGGGTGGTAAAAGAATTCCCATGATCCACTCGGTTCTCGAACTAGCTCAAAAATGCCGTTTTTCAAAAGTGGTAGATGGCTCTTAACCTAACCCTAACCCTAACCCTAACCCTAACCCTAACCCTAACCCTAACCCTAACCCAGGAAGAGGCTCCACACGGTAGAGGCTCCAACACTTGGGTGTGTGTGTGTGTGTGTCTTGCCCCAGGAAGAGGCTCCACACGGTAGAGGCTCCAACACTTGGGTGTGTGTGTGTGTGTGTCTTGCCCCAGGAAGAGGCTCCACACGGTAGAGGCTCCAACACTTGGGTGTGTGTGTGTGTGTGTCTTGCCCCAGGAAGAGGCTCCACACGGTAGAGGCTCCAACACTTGGGTGTGTGTGTGTGTGTGTCTTGCCCCAGGAAGAGGCTCCACACGGTAGAGGCTCCAACACTTGGGTGTGTGTGTGTGTGTGTGTCTTGCCCCAGGAAGAGGCTCCACACGGTAGAGGCTCCAACACTTGGGTGTGTGTGTGTGTGTGTCTTGCCCCAGGATGAGGCTCCACATGGTAAAGGCTCCAACACTTGGGAGTGTGTGTGTGTGTGTGTGTTGCCCCAGGATTAGGCTCCCCAGGAAGAGGCTCCACACGGTAGAGGCTCCAACACTTGGGTGTGTGTGTGTGGGTCTGGAAACACACAGAGCCCCGGGATGAGGCTCCCCCTTGGGTGTGTGTGTGTGGGTCTGGAAACACACAGAGCCCCGGGATGAGGCTCCCCCTTGGGTGTGTGTGTGTGGGTCTGGAAACACACAGAGCCCCGGGATGAGGCTCCCCCTTGGGTGTGTGTGTGTGTGTGTGTGTGTGTGTGTGTGTGTGTGTGTGTGTGTGTGTGTGTGTGTGTGTGTGTGTGTGTGTGTGTGTGTGTGTGTGTGTGTGTGGGTCTGGAGGAGGCTGATGTTGAGCAAACATCCCCCAGGTTGATGAACCTATTCCTGGGTATATATATATTGAATGTGTGTGTCTGTCTACATGGGGGTGTGATCAGGATACAATCATCCCCCAGGTTGATGAACCTATTCCTGGGTATATATATATTGAATGTGTGTGTCTGTCTACATGGGAGTTCTTATGATACAATCATCACCCTATTCCTGGGTAGATATCTATTGAATGTGTGGGTCTATGTACATGGAGATATCTATTGAATGTGTGGGTCTATGGATAACTCTATTGCTGGATGTATTGGTAGTGTTTGCGTGCATGGAAGTATGCACATGGAGCCAGTGTTTCCCCCACGTTGGTGGTCTTATTGTCGGATAGATTAATAGTGTCAGAGTGTATGGAAGTATGCACATGGAAGTGTAAGCATTAGAACATTCATAACTCTATTGCTGGATGTATTGGTAGTGTTTGCGTGCATGGAAGTTTGCACATGGAGCCAGTGTTTCCCCCACGTTGGGGATCTTATTGTCGGATAGATTAATAGTGTCAGAGTGTATGGAAGTATGCACATGGAAGTGTAAA